>NC_051155.1:250012070-250129074 GCF_013339745.2 Dermacentor silvarum
AGCCAGGATTTGTACGCGTAACGGAATCCGTACAACACACACTCCCAACCTACGAAGCGAACGTCGAGTTGAACGGCCTGACCGCCAGGTCGACGCTAGTGCCGGCAGCGGAAGTTGTACTTACGGCTAGCAACTCTTACGAGCGCCGTGTAACAACGCAAGGGACAAAATTACGTGAGAGAAAGGAAGAGGAAAAAAGATAAAACAGCAGACCGTCTCGTCTTGCTTCACTACGAAGCCGAAAGAGGAAGTGATGGAAGAATGCAGCGACTTGGTCGTCTGCCCGGCGCGGATGACGGCGGATGTATACTATACACATCGTCTGCTCGAAACTACTGCACGGGCTTATCCTGCAGTTCTGTGCCGTCAGCGAGTTGCAGTAACAAAACAAAATGAAGGTATAATAAAGGCTCCCTCGATCAAGATAGAGTGCAAAACGAAGGGAAGGAATCTGCCGCTGAAGACAATAAAAGGGATGAAAGGATGAAAGGCATAAAAGCGTCGAACATTCGCTGGTGGAGCTACTCGGAGCAGGTTGCCGTCACGGTACTCAGTGCTTCAATGACACGCTGCGAATGGCGAAACACAAGATGAAAAATAAAAGCAGCGGTGGCAGCTTCGCATGTCACCGTCAAGAGGGGACAAGTCGGGAGGACTACATTTAGACCTCGCTTCATCCTTGTACTTTTTCGTGCGCGATTTTTTTCTTCCTCGGAGCTGGCGTTTTTTAGAAAGCGTGGCCGTGCGTTACGCGTAAAGCGGAACCGTCTTTCGGAGAAGCTCGTAGGGTAACACTCGTGTAGAGATTACACGACGCGAGGCGCTTACAAGGCTGCGTACGGCACTTTGTTCGTCAGCTCCCCGCGTCGAGTCTGCAAAGATGCCACGACGTCAGGAATTCAATAGACAAGGATGGCCTATGGACTAGTTGGGCTAGTTGGATACAACATTCCGAGCAAGACAGAGCAGCAAGAAGAAGCAATGAACGATAAAACAACGCAGGCATCCAACTAGCCCAACTTAGCACTCGTGCACATTTCATATCACTTCTGAATCTCCAATAGCCACTGCAAAGTACTACAAGGCGAGCAAATAAAATTGGCCCGAATGCAAATATAAATACGCCGGTCTATTGACTTTCAGAAGACCGTAATACACTTCTGCTAGAAACTCTTCAGGCTCCTTTATACCAGGTGTTCTATTTTAACGTCAACAGAATTTTAGAAATCGTCTGTGGCATATAGCACAAATGTACTCATTGTGCTGATCGAATTACTCGAAGAGGCAGACGCTACTTAGATTGGAAATAAAAATGCGTAATTGGCTAATTCACCAAATTTGAGTTATCAACTTACAGACTAATTGCTTTAGCGCACATATTGCAATACACGAATTGAAGCCAGTGATTTCACAAGGCACTTATGAAGTTAATCTCGAAACTAGCGTTAGTTTTGAGATCATCATCATCGTCATCATCACCATCAGCCTATATTTATGCCCACTGCAGATATGAGCAGTCAAACGTGTAAAAAAGACACTGTTCCACTTAATTTTTCAACAAAAGGTTTCTTTTTTTATGCGTAGAAGCTCAAAAGTTACTGAAACACCAATGTATTTCGTCACAAAGTTTGGGGACGCATTTGTAAAAACTGTTGTCCTGATAAGAATTCATTTCAAGTGGATATTACGTTCGCAGTCACTGGCTTCAGTTCATGTGTGGCTATATATATATATATATATATATATATATATATATATATATATATATATATATATTTGAACGTACCTTACAGGGCCCGATGGGGCATTGAGTAAGGGGGATTTAGTGGAAGTTATATAAACAATAGGTGGAAAAGTTTCATAAGAACACACACAAGAAGATAACGTGAAAAGCGTACATATAAATAAAAATTCGAATCAGGAAAACAAGCTGTGTTAACACTGGTAAAAATTTACTACAGGAACACCATGTGCACAAGTGTAGCTGCACAGACAACCTAACAACCCCAGAGAACAATTCACTACACATGATGAGTAGGACGATCAAGGGCTATAGCTGGCGATATGAGCAATAAGTGACTGCCGAAATTTCACTGGGTTAGCTTCTGCGCCGTGAAGTAATCATTATCAGCCTATATTTATGTCCACTGCAGGACGAAGGCGATCTCCAAATAACCCTGTCTTGCACTAGCCGATTCCAACTTGCGCCTGCAAATTTCCTAACTTCATCACCCCACCTAGTTTTCTGCCGTCCTCGACTGTGCTTCCCTTCTCTTGGCATCCATTCGGTAACTCTAACGGTCCACCGGTTATCCATCCTACACATTACATGGCCTGCAGAGCTCCATTTTTTCCCTCTTAATGTCAACTAGAACATTGGCTACCCCGCTTGCTCTCTAATCCACGCCGCTCTCTTCCTGTCTCTTAACGTTAGGCCTAACACTTTTGCGTTCTATCCCTCTTTGTGTGGTCCTTAACTTGTTCTCGAGATTCCTTGTTAACCTCCAAGTTTCTGCCCCATATGTTAGCACCGGTAGAATGCAATGATTGAACACTTTTCAACGACAATGGTAAGCTCCCAGTCAGGATTTGGTAATGCCTGCCGTGTGCACTCCAACCCAATTTTATTCTTCGGTAAATTTCTTTTTCATGATCAGGGTCCCCTGTGAGTAATTGACCTAGATAAACGTACTCATTTACAGACACCAGAGGTTGACTGGCGATCCTGGATTCTTGTTCCCTTGCCAGGCTATTGAACATTATCTCCATTGTAGAGATCCATTGTAGAATATCCTTTCCTCAAGTCAGCCTGTTCTCTTGGTTGGCTGAAGTGAAGTGCTGCCCTGATTCTATTAGAAGTTATCTTTGAATATTTTATGCAATACTGAAAGCATGCTAATGGTTCTATAATTCTTGAATTCTTTAACGTCTCCCTTCTTATGGATTAGTATAATGTTGGCGTTCTTCCAGCTCTCTGGTACATTTGAAGTCGTGAGGCATTGCGTATAAAGGGCCGCAAGCTTTTCAAGCATATCTCCTCCATCTTTGGTTAAATCGACTGTTATTCCATCTTCTCCAGCAGCTTTTCCCGTGGTCATTTCTTTCAAGGCCCTTCTAACTTCATCGCTAGTTATAGAAGGAGCCTGCTTTCAATGTAGACGGTATTTGTGAGGTTATCGACAAAATCAAGTGTTCATCATCTTCCGGCATGGACGAGATTAAATTAAAGAAAAAGCTATAAGCTTATTTCTGCAGCATATTTGTCTTTGATATTTGCCCAGTCTCTTTCTTCAGGTTTCATTTCAGATGACTGGAAAATTGGGAAAGTCGTTCAAGTCCACAAATCAGGTAACAGAAACTTGCCTCTTAACTACCGCCCCATCTCCCTAACAAGCGTCCCTTGCAATATCATGGAACATGTCATCTACTCTCTTACCATGAATTTTCTTGACTTGAATCACTTTTTCCATCCCGCCCAGCACGGATTCCGCAAAGGTTTCTCCTGCGAAACACATCTTCCTGCACGATGTTCACACTAACCTTAACAGTAACATACAGACTGACATAATTTTCCTGGATTTCTCTAACGCCTTCGATAAAGCGCCTCATCAACGTCTAATATTGAAACTTACAAAACTTAATTTGCATCCTGATGATTTGAATTGGATTATTGAATTTCTTATAGTAACCGCTCCCAATCTGTCATTATAAATAATAACTTATCTAACCCTGTGCCACTAACATCAAGCGTCCCTCAAGGATCGGTTCTTGGCCCTCTATTATTTTAATAGCTTTACATTCGCGCCGCCGCTGCTGCGTACGAGGCTTCGACAAAGCCGAGGCATGTGCTTCGCATGCGGCCGAAGAGTCCCGTGCTCGATGCGCCTGTGGGGCGAGTCGAGAGTTCGGGGTATCGAGTAGACGGGGTTGTATGCAACGTGGGTGAAGTGCTACAAAGCAGTGAGCGGGGAAGAGATAAAGGTGGCGCAGGATTAGTCTAAATTGGTCTCGGCAAGCGAGTTGCCTGTCGAAGTACTCAACTAGAGGTTGCCACAAGTCTCACTTTTCTTGCTAAATCTCCGAGGCCCCTATCTACCCGACATACTCTGCAAGGAAAGCCACGTCACCGCTACAGTGCATATGTAACTAGTGCTCCTCTCACCGCGGCTGGTGGTAATGATGGAGTTGTTGTTTAGGCGGTGTTAGCCAGGAGTCAGTGCCGGCAATTGCTCCAACTGAGTGCCGCTGAACAGAGCACAAACAGGAAGAGAACAACTGGTTCATTACTTCACAGTAGCGTAAAAACTCACCGCATTTGGCACCGTGCGCGGCCCTTCAGAGAGCGCTAGATCTGGCACGCACGTATGTGGAAACCCTATTTCCAATTCGTCAAATAGTCTCTTCCACTCTGCATTGAATCATCGGAAGAGAGAGACAAATGAGGTGCGAAAGGCGGCGATGTTAACCGGGATATAAATATCCCGTTTGATACCGGTAAAGGGCGAAAGGGAGACAGAAAGTTATAGAAAGAAAAGCACACGCATAGAGAGAGAGAGAGAGAGACTAAAAGAGAGAAAAAAAAGACACATATACGCACGCACAAAAGAATGCGAGAGCATCGAAATCGCCAGATGTACTGTTCCACCTAGCCGAATTAAGTGCAGTCTGATCAGATGGAAGAATTAGAGCGCCCGGTCTTGAAAGCCAACACTGGGAACAATCTTGTCCTGATTCCGTACAAAAGGGTGGCTTCATCGCAGCTGCACGCTTAGAGGGATTGGGTGCACTCTAGGTGCACGTCGGGTGTCAAAAAATAAAAAGGGGGAAAAAAAATCTACACGGGCGCTTTTCACAAATACCTCCCAGAGGTGTCGCAGACACACTTGTGCAATGAGCGCACGACCTGTTGTCGCAGCCAAATTTGTCGACTATTTTGCCAGCTAAAAGAGAGAGAGGCTTAATGAAAGCCAGGGAGGTTAACCATGATTGAGCACGGTTGGCTACCCTGCATTGGGGGAACGGGAAAAGGGAGGAAACGATTAAAAGAAGGAGAGAAATTCCATTGCTGATGTCGCCTACGTAGTCAAAATTATTTGCCTTCTGGAGCTGCGATATGGAAGACCATGGTCCCAAGATCTTGTCCAACGAGAAATGTCTTCCATGTAGCTGGGTTAGAGAGGTGCGGACTGCAAGCCTTTTATTTTCAAAAGGTCATGCAGTAACGTAGAAGGCGCTCTAAAGTTTATTCGCCACCAAAGTCATTGCATTCGGTGTTACAGGATTTTGTTTCCTTTCGCGATCACGTGGGGGTGCGTTTCTCGTATCTCCGACACGAGCCCTGTTGTTTGTTAGTATAATCAACGGCTCCTCGGAGGGCAACTAACTCCGAACTGGTCGACGTTCTGACGGGCGAAATCTTGCATTTTTTGTTGATTGATCTTGATGAGAAAACCATTGCGCCGGTAGAGCAGGTTGGAGTGCAAGAACCATCCGTGTATATGAGCACTCGATCAAAGTAGAAAACATGAAAACAATTCAGTGTTGCCTGCTTTAAGGCAAAGGTAGCCTCTTTTCGTATTCCACGGGACGGAAAGGAGCATGGCTGAGGCTGAGCATGGCTAGTTGCTGCTGCATGATCGGCGTTTTTCAGCGCATTAGACAAGAACTGCAGAAAAGGGCACAGAGCGTTGAACTTAAAAGTGAACTTTATTTTGCTGAGCGCAGCTATAAATGTAATTTTCACCAGGAAAACAGAACACATCAACACATGTTAGGCACAGTCTTTAATAGGCGTAAAATAGCCGCAATATTACGAAATTTGTTACCATTATGTAAGATAACAGTATTGACCCTTTTCGCGGCGATCCCGTGGGCGCTGCCATGTTTGATCATGTGGCGACGCGTCCAATGCTTGCCGCAACTGCCTCCGTGTTTACAATGGATGTGTATGACGCCGGTGCGGCTTAGCAAACCTCTGTTTCGAGAGAGATCGTAGACGGTGACTGCGTGGACGACACGAAGCTTCGGCCACAGCTCCAGAGAACATGCAAAAGCGCATTCAGAGCTGGTTAAGCTATGTTCAAACGGCGCGAGCAGCGTATATGGTGCTTGTTCTAAAAGCGGTGCTAAATATGTATTACAAGCTACCCAAACTTTCAGCTCATGAGTTGAATCAGGGTTAGTGTGTTTTGCTCTTCGTTCTTTATTTGGCAAATATTTAGGAGCAGCGGCTTGTCACGTTTCCGACTCAGTAAAGTCGTCGGTGCGGTCTGATCTGATTATATTCTGTCTAATCGCTCGCGGGTGGGCTCAGGGCCGATAAATTTGGTCTTGCTGCACACAATGCTTGAAACGTAGCTGTTTTGTACTTGTAATACCTTGTAGCCAAGATATATTATCGCTAGTAACTCGCTTATTCTTGTGAACCGTCATAAAACATTCAGCTTCGACCATTCGTGCGCTATCGGTGTAGTCCGTCATTTACTGTGCATATACAGTGCGCATATATTCAAGTGTGCGCCCATTCTCTATTTTTTGACACGTTGGCGATAGAGTTGGCGTAAGTTTCTGTGCCAGTTGGGGTAGATAGGTGTAGATACTGTACGCAAAACTTACTTTGACAGGAAGCGGCGCTACTCTCTTTGTCATTGTTTAACGAGCGGTACTCACTCTTGCCGACGTTCCGGGGCTGAAGCCCTTTCTTTGAAGGTTAACGACGCAACGTTGGCGGATGAGCAAACTTCTGTATCCTCGAGGAAAGCCGAAAATCTCGAAGTGCTGGTAACACGTACGGAGAGTTGCAGCAGCGGTCCGCGAACTTGGCCACACATATTTATTACATTCCTTAATATGCAGTCATTATTTCTGCAGCCAACTACTGCACACGTCTTCGATGCACATGATTCAATCCAACATGATTGAAGTACAGTGCGTTAGCGAAAAGTCAGTTGCATTTCCGACCGCTGATCGCACAGAAGCAAGGTAGAAGCGGTAATGGTTTCGCATTCGTGCGCTGTCGCTGAGGCCACGTACGGCGCGCCGCCGAAAGCGCCATCTCGTTTCTCTCGAACAAACTGCTCCCTGAAAAGGGTCAATAAAGTTCTTACTTTCGAGCGCGAATATGTGCATTTTTACAAACGTTAGCACGAGACGTCATTTATACCAACAGACCAGCAGACAATAATGCTGCGCCCTAGCGCCAGTTTGTATAGGCGGCCGTTACGGTGAATATTGCAGCTGCGCTGATTTGTATATTACGACCTTGCTCCGTCTAGGTGCTACGTATTGTCAGCGGTCACGCTTAGAGGCTAAGAGGCCGGATGATGCCACAGGAAAGCGGCGACGCTTATGGCGTCTATGTTTTGATGGCTGGATTGTTTGCGCCGCGGGCTCAAACCTCGACGTCACTGCTCCAATTCCAAAAGAATTGCCTCGTCTAGGTAGTGTCGGTGATAATCATGCCAGGCGTATCCTCTGAAGTGCGTACCACGCTCTGCTCTCGTTAGCTATTTCAGCCAAACGCTGGCCCTGAGGAACTCTAGGCTTAGAGGATATACGTGTACGTATATTGAGAGCATGACAACATTTATTTGCTTTAATAATTGTTCGAACTCCCTAGCATTCGCACAGACATCGGCGACGCCACTGGTGGTCAACGCATGCTTACGCGAGAAATAGTTCAACGCAGCTCTATAAAAGTTTTTTTTTTTTTTTTTTTTTTTTTTATATAGCAGCGACTCCAAAAATGCGATCAAACATTACGAATCAGGACGGGTTACGGCAGCCGCCGCCCAAATATTAAATGGAGCGAGGGGGCCCACGGAGCGACTACTGCTCGTGTGGGCGCCCGTGCACCAGGGTCTCGGGGGAAACGAAGAAGCCCGCAAGGTCGCCCGAGGTCTCACATTCGGATCCGGTCGGCCCCTGGGGCACTTCAACCCGCTGAGGACGTATACAGAAATGAGGAAATGAGAACCGATCAGAAAATCACTACGCATCACAGACTGAGCAGACAGGCTTTTCCGGCGGCGGACCGCACGCTCAGTAAGAATGAAGAAGTAGCATGGCGGAAGCTGGAGACAGGGGTCTTCCCAAACCCCGCGCTATATAGTAAATTCCATTAAGAAATGTTCAAACCACAGTGCAGATTCTGCAATGAAGTAGCGAATATGGTACACATGGTGTGGACGTGCGAAGCAATATATGATAGCTCAAATACGATAGAATTCTGGGAGGCCTTACTACGCAATCCGGACAGCAAGACTCAACGCGAAATCATCAGCCAAGCTCTAACTGCCGCTCAGTCCTTCGGGATCCCGGCTGACGGGTAGAGGCGCTGCGGAGGAAGATCATCTTCTGCCGCGGTAATTGACTGGTGGAAATAAATGTTAATTCTCTCTCTCTCTCTATAGCTTCTCGAGTTCGTTCACTGAAAAGCCGAGACTCAGCCAAGGCCCATGCAGCGCACTTGAGCGCGCCGCTCGCTCACGCTAATGCACGCGCTGCCGAGCTCTATATATTTCGTCGATGTCCACTCTGTCATTAGGGCTCACCTCCTTTCGGAAGCAGCCAGGGGACATCGATACCCCACCCGGAATGGCGCTAAAGAATACCAATTTTACCCAAGGTAACGGGGCGCCCGCAGGATATAGCAGATGCGAAAGGGCACATTTATATCCCAAAAAAGCGCACTCGTAGACCAATTTGAAGCTTACGGAAAGCGTAGGAGAACAGCCGTCTCGGCGTAGAAAGGTGATGTAATTTGAGATCATAAACTTACCACATTCGATGCAAAATTCGTGCACCTTTTCTAACAAGTAATTTTCCCTGAATAGAAGAACAAATTTCTGCTCTACACGTGCTCAATGAAGCCTGTAAACCTTGCGTTCTACAATGTGCACTCGTAAGAGTATTTGAAGCATGGCAAGGTTGAAATACTCAGTTGTACGTCATGTTAACCTGTTACTTCCTTCACGCGTTGCTCTTGCGTGATGTCACGGCGTGCGCAAGTACAAGGGAAAGTCACAGAACTGTCCGTATCGAATGGTCATGAACCAAGTACAACGTCTGCGAGACGCTCGGTGTTATTAAGGCTATCTACAGACCCCCTTTTTTTTGTTGTTGTCAAGTTTCATTTTTAATTTCTCACCATGGGCTTAAGTAGTATGGAAGTTGCTGCTGGCTGCTTTGTGTTTCATGAGAGTGATCACTCGCCGATTCCTCTCTTATCAATCAGGCAAACGCCCCTCAACCCTCTTCACCACCACCATGTGCTCGTATGCAAAAATTAAGCTATCTGGTGCGCATCGTTTCATACAATCTTGTAGTTATCCCCTGTCTCTATTTGTGCATCGCTAAGTTGCTCAAGGATAACAGGAAGATGACCCAACTAGTAGCCGTTTTCGTAAGCTGTGCTGTTGTTACTACGTAAGCTCTGCAGTTTATATATATATATATATATATATATATATATATATATATATATATATATATATATATATATATATATATATCGACAAATTAGATCACCATTTCAAACGGTGCAGCAACTGCAGAGATTTGCGAAAGTTAAACATCCGCCATCGTCCGAAAACAGCGTTCTCTCCCTCTCCCTAACGAAGACGCAAGAACCTTTTCTGCAGCTCGTATCACTGGGCGTTTACTAAACTGTCGCAGGAGCAAATATCAGAGTGAGCACGAGCACCAGTGGCGAGCATCCGCGCGTGAAGAGCGAACTGGAAAATGATCGCACGCAGGACGCCGGCAAGATTTTCAGCTCTCTTGTAGTAGCAATGTTGCGGCAAGGAGCTTCGTGTAGTGTCTCAATTCTGAATCCCAGCATAGCTTGTGCCAATGGCGTGGTTTCTCGGAAATGCGAGTGGCATTCGTATATCGATTAGCCATAAATGGAAGGCAAAGCTATACCGTAGCCCACAGCGCGTGTGCGTCGACTATAGTACTGAGAGCGCGAAGGCTGCTTCGAAAACGGCTACTTCGCCATGTACGACCACCAGCTGTCGCCGAATGTCTGTCGAAGAAATGTGCCGAAAAGGAGGAGGCTGCAGTTAGGTCACGTCGAGGGCTCCTTGCATCCTGCCTGTCTGTCTACAGTGACAAATCGAGGAGGGCAGAAGCGCGTCGCACGGCGATCAAGTGCTTCTGATTGGCTCGACGAGCCGTCGTTTATTCATGCAGCGCGTTCCGAAGGACAAGGCGAAGCAAACACGCGATGTTCGGTTGCCGATCTGGTCTCGCACGCGCTGTACATGCGACGAAGTGACACGTCTCACTGACTCCGCTCTTCCTAGAATCTTGTTGGCAAGCGCAGCTACGCGCTAACATAATGACGAACCAGTCTTGTTGGCTATTCCAACAAGACTCGCCCGTATATAGCAATATTCATGCCACGTTGCAGTAAGCTTGCACGTCCATTTTTTATGGAATACAAAGAAGATCAAAGGCAAAGTTGGTAGGTTCGGGCTTCAGGAGTATGCTAAACTAGGCTGGTTGGTGCATGCTGAAGGGTGCCTGGCTTGCTACATACGCTAGCGAGTGCGGGGTATTGAGTGTAGATTTTATTGACTTCAGATTAACGTTAAAGGATGAAGGGATAAATGACGAAGAATACAGCGTCAGCCAAATTAGCACGCAACACCGTCACAGTTTGTCTGATAAGCCCGCCGTCACTACAAGCACGAAACAAAGCTCGTATTTTTTTAGGCACATTTTTTTTCATCCTATGCCATCATTTAACGGAGATAGCCAAAGGCTAATTCTGCAAGTCGTTCACGAAGTGTGAAAAGGACGGGAAATTGGAAGTAATTTGTTGCCAAGTAGGGCCCCACATCTTTTGACGCCTATTGAGTAAATGTACACCCGGCGACAAAATATTACTGACCATGAAATCTGAGAAAAAGCTCATTATCTACGCAGTCTCACAACGCAGCCTGGCATTTGTATTTCGGGCCTCGACTAGAGTATGCTAACAACATTGTCGTATACAGTTTTACTGGCTACTGCTACAGGCTGCTCGGGTCCCGTGGTCCGTAAACTTTTGTCGCCGGGTGTACGTCGAAGCTGAATGGAGTGAGACTAGTACAGTATTAGTATAGTATAGAGCGACTAGAAATGCCTAGAGGCCGGGACCCTCTGCAAGGGAAGTGGACGGCTGTGAAGCTTGCCGGAGGAGAACACCTGACTCTGCGTAGAAAAGTGGTGCCGTCCCGGGTAAGGTGTGAGACAGTGCAAGCACGCGTTTGGCAAGCAGATTACGCCAGTTACAAAGGCAGGGGGGGGGGGGGGGGGGCAATGCGAGAGGTAGCGAGGGACACAGCGGAACCTTCCTCTAAAGAGCTGGGCTACCACTCGCAGTCGTATGTCAACCAAGCTGAACATTTACAACCAAGCTGAACATCAGCGAAGACAGTGGATTTGAGCAAAGAGACGTCCCTCGCGAAGTTTATGATGTTTTTCAAGGTAGGCTTGTGTTTTTAGTGGATACGACGCTAGGTGAACTGCTAGAACGATAATGCTTGCATGAATCTTATGCAAAAACCATGAAGCAGTAGAACAGGACGCCCTGACACTTCACTGCGCCTCGCCACGACACAGAAAAAAAAAACTAATAATAATAAACATGTAAAGCTTCTAAGTGTCCATTGAGCGCTTAGTTCCAAGCACACTTCGTGCGTGGCAAAGGCTTCGCAAGCTTAAGTGTATGAGCAAAGCACACTGTCACTGCCCACGGTACGCGACTGTAGTGACTTTGCAGAATTTTTAAATGTCGTTTTGAGAGATGTTGTGTCCATTAGGATATCGCAGCATTCAACAAAAACTAAATCCACGCTGCTGTATTGGTTTCTACGAGGCCGTGTGCAGATTTATTCATTTTACCAACCCCATTCAATGTTTGCTTTAGTATTGTGTCTTTTATTATCAGTGCGGACCTATAACACAATTTAAAATGATAAGTTCTAACTTTTTCTTTTTGCAGATTCCGTCAGCCCTTGCACAAGGCTATTACAGAAGTGGAACAAAGAGTAACGTATAACAGTTAGCATTCTGGAAAACAATCATTACATACATTTATTGAATTCAAATCTAACATGTGAATTGACAAATTAATAATACCGAATAACATATAAGCAAATTATTAGCAAATAAATGCACGAAGTCACATACAGGCAAAAAAGAAATCCATGGGCGAAGAAACAACGCTTTTGAACAGGACAAGAGGAGAAGGCATACACGAGTACTCTTCTCAAGTAACCGTTTCAAGTTGTTTGCGGGAAAGATGTAAGGAATGTCCGTGACCGCTATGGTGCAGTTATACGATATGGCGCTTTTTCTAGGCTTTCTGCGCTTTACAGCTCACCCGCGCTTTCTCTAACGCAAGTAAAAGAAAGCGCCTACGTGCGATCCAAGGTATACATGTTCAGGCTCTTCGTATTTGTTTTGACCTTCCTCGAACTGCGTCAATGGCGGCAACTACCGCGATCACTCGAGACTTCCTCGTCCTATTTCAGTTGAAGCTCCGCAAGCAAAAAGTGGCGCCTTGCCCGAACATACTGTCACCTAATAGTCCCCCTACCTACTACGAGACCACGTACCTCGTTCTGGCGAACGGTTTCAGCTCAGCGTTGGTCCTTACCATTTGCCTTCATTTCTGCAGCGATACAGACTTCAATGCCTCCTAGACGCCTCATTGAACCATGAGTACACCCGACTCTGCCTAGCGTCAAAAAAAAAAAAAAAAGAGGATTTGTCATCGCCGGCTGTCAAACTGATTACTTCATTCCTCTTACACGAGAGTTAGGGCGAGTACATGTAAACGTGCAAGGAAGACGACCACGACGGCTACATCGACGGCTCAGCCCTGCTGAGCAGTTCTACCGCAGTTGATCATCTCAGAAAATTTCACCACCATCATGCTCAAAATCTCTCATTTGAATGCATCGACAGCAGCAGAACTCGCAGACCTCCGTGTCACACTGCGTTTCATTACCGGCGAGCCACCACTCAAATAGTCCCTTTTCTTAGACTCGAAAGCGGCACTGCAGTCGGCACTGTCAGTCTTGCGTCGCGGTCAGCCTGAACAATTGGTGTTTGAAATGCTGAAACGATGCACTATGTGGCTGAGAAGGGATACCTTATCATTTTTCAGTGGCTACCAAGGAATTGGGGCATTATCCGCAATAAATGTTGTTAGCGTTTCCAACCCGGTCTAACGCTTCCTTAGGTGCTACGGGCACTGTCTATATAGCTTCCCATGCACACACGCACCTCGGAGGCACAAGGGCGCGCGGGCGCAAACACGGCAGTGATTTAAAAAAAAAAGATCACCGCATATCCACGAAGTGAATGATGATGAGTGGGCGAAGCACCGGGGGATCATTCGGGTAACCGTGAATCCCCCGTGGATATATATATATATATATATATATATATATATATATATATATATATATATATATATATATATATATATATATATATATATATAGCCCTTGTGCACCGCAGCTCCCCTAGCGGTCTCCATGCAAACCACAGCTACGGACACCGGAGGACGACGAGGGACTAGGCTCGGCCCTATAGAGTGCTTCGCCCCTAAAACAAACTAAACGCTTCACTGGGGCTTCCCAACAAGAAGCGCTCGGTTCCGGGACGCTTGATGAGCAAGCTAACAAGAAGCGGGGGATTTCGCTGCGGCCTCTGGCGTCCGTCGTCGCTCGGTTTTCTCGATCATGGTTCTTGGAAGATGTTAATTCCAGCTTCCTCCACTCCGGTCGGTCTCCCATCGTCGTCTTCCTTGCGCGTTTTTCGGCGCGGGCGGTCCCATTCGAAACTCACGAGGTAAGAAAGGAAGGCAAGGTATATCGGCGCGCCTCGCGGCGGGAGAAGCAACGGTTTTCCGCCATTTCCCTCTTTAAGACCTTATACCACCTGACTTCAAGTGACAACTAGGTTAGCACGAATTCGCGCTACCGTTACCTGCGCCAGTGTAAGCTGGTACTATTTGGACTAGCTCTAAACTTATAGATGCTACGGGCACTGTCTAGCTTCCCAACACGCACCTCGGTGCTACCGACCTCGTAAGACACACCCCGGCAGCGCGAGCACAAACACGACACGCACCCAGTGATATAAAAAAAGAAAAAAATCAAACGCTTTATTGGGTCTTCCCAACCAAAAGCGCTGGCTTCCGGGACACTTGACGAGCAGGCTGGAGGCAGGCTAGCACGAAGTGCAGCTACTCACCTGTGCTTGGTGCTGCGACCTCCGGTGCTCATCAATGCTCGGTGTTCTTGGTCGTGGTTCTTGGAAGACGCCGATTCCAGCTGCTTCCGCTCCGGTCGGTCTTCCATCGTCGTCTCCCTGGCACATTCTCTTCGGGCGTGGGCGGTCCCATTCGGGACCTCATCTTCCCGAGATCTCACGAGATTAGAGAGGGAATGGGCGAGGGCATAGGGGCGCGCCACTCGCGGCGGGAGAAGCAACGGTTTTCTGCCATTTCGCACTTCACTTCGCCACCACGATCTAGTAACGGCCTTTGACTATGCTGGATGGATGGATGGATGGATGGATGCTATGAGCGTCCCCTTTGAAACGGGGTGGTGGGTTTCGCCACCAAGCTCGTGTTATTATTTTGCCTAATGTCCCACCTTTATTTTTCAGAAACACACAAATACAAAGAATTCCAGGCATCAACCTTTTTGAACCATTACTGGGAACTCTGTTTCTGTACGTCTCCGTTGTTTGTAGTCTCCCTACTTGTCTGGCACCAAACCTCCAACCGCCTCTTACTAATCTCTACAGCGGACATGTTTACTTTGCCCGTGCTATCCCTGAACCCAAGGAGGTCAGAGGAGCCTCGACTTGCAGCTGGGTAGATTTCTTCACATTCCAATAAAACATGTTCAACAGTTTCTCTAGCTTTACCACAGCAAGCACATGCGGTTTCGTCCTTGGTGTACTTCGCTTTATAACTGCGAGTTCTAAGGGATCCTGATCTCGCTTCGAAAAGTAAGGAGCTTCCCTTAGAGTTTTCATAAATTGTTTCTTTCCTGAGTTCCTTTTTTCCTTTGAGGTAATTAGTCATAGCAGGTTGCTTTTCTATTGCCGCCACCCATAACCTTGTCTCAGCCTCTCTCACTTTGCGTTTGACGTTCTTTGTTGCCGTGTTGCCGGCCATACCGGTCGCATATTTGCTGGTAAGCTTCCTGGTTCTTTTCCTCCAATGTGAGTCAATGTTTAACCTGTACAAATACCTGAACACTCCTCTTGCACCCCATCTACTTTCTTCCATTTTCCTCAGTCGCTCTTCAAAATCAATTTTACTCTGAGCCTCCCTTACTTCAAAATTTGTCCAGCCCATATCACCCTGCACAGCTTTAGTAGTCTTCCCGTGGGCGCCCAACGCGAGGCGCCCCACTGACCTTTGGTTGCCATCGAGTCCTGATTTCACCCCTGACTTCAAGCAAACAACCGCATTTCCAAATGTGGGCCCCTGGAACCATTACACCTTTCCACATACCCCGGAGCACCTCGTACCTATTGTATCCCCATAGCGCTCTGTGTTTCATTATGGCAGCATTTATCTTCCATTTTGCTATTATTGTTTTCTCCTGTGTCTCCAGATATCTATCGCCTTCTTTTATCCATATACCAAGGTATTTGTATTCTTTTACCCCGAGGTATTTTATGGCTCTGAATCAACACTGTCTGTTCACTGTTTTCATTGAATACCATAAAACCAGATTTTTTAACGCTAAATTTTAATCCTAACTTCTCACATTCTTCTCCACAGATATCAGCCAGATGTTGCATATCACTGTGCTTGTTAGCAAGCAACACAATGTCGTCCGCATAAAATAAACCTGGAAGCTGCTGCTCAACTATTGTACCGGTTTGTTTGTATGAGAGGTTAAACCCGATATTGATTCCTTCTAGCGCTCTTTCCATCCTTACCACGTACACCATAAACAGCAGCGGGGATAAAGGGCAACCCTGTCTCAGTCCCTTGTTGATATCAACTTTATCCTCGCTCGTCATCTCTTCCCATTCAACGCAAACAGTATTTTCTCGGTAAATTTCCCTCAATAGCTGTATATATACAGTCGTTGCCTATACCTTCCCCTTCTAGAATATTCCACAAAATGCTGCGATCTAAGTTGTCATACGCTCCGGTAATGTCTAGAAAGTCACATATAGCGGTCTCCTTTCTTTTCTGTGTAGTATATTTCTGTGTAGATATTTCAATACACCGAGTAAGGACAAATAAGTTATCATCCGGCCGCATACCGATTCTGAAACCATTCTGAAGTTCTCCCAATATGCCATTATTCTCCGCCCATGCTTGCAACTTCAATTTAATCGCCTGCATTGCTAACCTGTATATTACCGATGTAATGGTCAGCGGTCGATATGAGTGAATTTTACCTTTTCCCCCCTTACTGTTATAAATTAATTTCATCCTACTTTGTCTCCAACTGTCTGGTATTCGCCTATGTTGTAAGCATTTTCCTACTGCTTTCAACAGAGCTTCCTTACTTTTTGGTCCTAGCTCATTAATCGAAGCGCACGTTGCAGCGCACCTTACGGCGTCCCACAGGACCAGCGCGTCGCCAGCGGGCGACCCAACCGCCCCCTTCCTGATCGCAGCCGACCTCATTGCTGAGGATCGCCCGGTATGAAACTCTTGAGTCAACGCTCCAGATCCTGCTCAACCCAGGGCAGGCTGGACTTACAGGGGCGCTGCTGCTTGCCAGGCTAACGGTACTTGTCACCACTTGAATGGCCATATCTTTCTACTGACTACCCTCACACGTGGGGATAGCCGGTAGCGATGAGGCGGGAACCTTCGCCAAAGCTGCCCACCGTAGCGGAGTCCCGGTGACCAGAGCGGTAGCGGCCGCGGACTATACTAGCCGACGCCTGCTCACCTCCATCCATCCGAACCACGAGTGGCTAGTCGCAAGGATCCCAAGACGCTCTCAGAGAACGGCCTCGCCAGGAGAGACCATTCCATGCTCCTGCGCCTACGGACTTACTGCAACTGGATGGCGGCCCGGCTTTATGACAAGGGCCGCGCCGCGTCACCGGCCTGCAAGAGCTACGGGGACCCCGAGACTCTGGAGCACCTCCTCTATGCCGGCCCAGACTTGGCGCAAGTCACCACTACCAAGAGACGCCCGGGCCTTCAAACTGCCACGAAGACTGACCTACTATTCCCATCGCGACCCCAGCTCCCTGCGCTGCGAAAGCCTGCTGGAATTTGTAGATGCAACTGGGATCACCACGGCGTGAGCGCCCACTACAACGCTGGCCCCTTTTCTGAGGACTGTCATACCTCTTCCTCTCTCTTCCTCTGTCCATTTCGACTTCCCTCTCCCTTCACGACGCTATTATATATATGCAGCGGCCTCACAACGCAGGAGACTTCCCCCTCCCTGTCCCTTCAGGACGCTATTATATATATGCAGCGGCCTCACAACGCAGGAGTGGCTTCTCCTGCTGCTCCTCCGGATCGGCTGCTCCTGGACGGCATGCCGGCCTATATCGCGTGCGGTTCGGCAGAGACGAGTGAGCACCTGCTCTGCTATGGTTGTCGTGGTGGCATGTCTACTCAGGACATAATGCTCCGCCTGAAACACGATGTCATAGACTTACCAAGTTCTACACAAAACCACGTCGTGTTAGCCATAGACCTCAAGGGGGCGTTCGATAACCACGCCCATGATTTGTTTCTTGAACAGTTAGCACCTATACTGGCTGCGGCGCGAAGGTGTATCCGAAACTTTCTTCGTGACCGATCTGGCAGCCTTACCATTGGCGATCTGCGCTCCCCTGCTGAACATGTATCAAAATGCGGCACTCCACAAGGCTACGTGCTGTCTCCACTCCTATTCAACCTTGCCATGCGAGGTATCCCTCCCCTCCTCGATCAGATCTCGAATGTTCGTCATGCTCTCTACGCAGACGCTATCACTGTTTTGGTAACAACAGGCTCCCTCAGATACACTGAAACCCAGTTGCAGGAAGCCGCTACCACCACCGAGCAATACGTCCGGCGTGGAGGTCTCACGTGTTCCCCTGCCAAGTCGGCAGCTACTCGTCGTCAATCACAAAACACGCTTGCGGAGAAGGAGGCTTGTCTCTTAACATCACATTCGACGCCAAACCCGTTGCACGTAAATCGTTCATAAGGCTACTTGGTTTCACTTTACTAAGCCAGCGCCAAAGCTACACATACCTTTCGCCAACTCACCACCCAATGCAACCAAATCATACATATTGATACGGAACAGCCGCCACAGTGTGGCTTCTTTGAGGAGAAGGAATACGACGTGTTCCCGCTTGATATAGTGTCGCCATTTTGGCCTCCGTTAGCTTCCCTGTAAATAATTGTAAATAGCCTTGGGCATCAGCTACACGTAACATTATTGGTGGAGGCGGACGTTCCCCGTACCCGTCATGGAGCTTCGCAGCGGTCGCAACGGCGACAATGCAACTTCGGCTCCTGCTGGCGGCACTTCATCTACGCAAGCGTCTCCGTCTGCAGCCCCGACATACTTCGCCGTTTCCTCCCATCGGGATCATGGTGATTTCACCGGAGTCAGCAGTCCTGATGTTGACGACTGGCTCCACTTATACAAACGTGTCAGCACCAGTCACAGGTGGGATCCGACTATTATGCTTGCCAACGTGCTTTTCTACCTCGACGGAGCCCCACGGGCATGGTTCCAGATTCACGAAGAGGAGATCTCGAGCTGGGATCTCTCCAAAGAGAAGCTCCGCGACCTTTTTGGCAATCCATTCGGTCAAGAAAGCCCTTGACCGGGGGCAATTATAAGGTCACTCCAGGCACTTTCGCGCAATCGGCGCTACCACCGTGCTGTCCCGGCAGTGAATATGCGGCCCGCGCGCGGAGGGTTGGAAGGTCATCAGAGAGACGCGCAGTGGTTTGACCTGCAAAAACGACGAAGACAAGTGGATGCACCCTCACGCTCCGCTCAATTGGATCTGCAGAGAAGCCAGGGTACCGTTCTGCCTTTTCTCTTTCTTTCGACGCCTGCACCGTGAGTATGTGTCGGAGTCGCTCAATTCACAGTTCTCAGCGGAACATGCATCTCCGGGGGTCCAGTCTCGCACTCATCACACTCTTCTCGCATTCGTTCCGCACAAACGGCCCCCTTCTCATTGAGCGCTCCAGCGACGCAACTCACGGTAGCAGAGGAAGGCCCACGTACGTCCTTTCGCAAAATCAAGAAACATTTCTTCCCACTTGCGATCGCATGACTCGAGATCCTTTTGTAGTGCACTCACCACTTCTATCTTTAAAAAGCCCACAGCTTCGACCATCTCACCGCGTCCCAGCATCCCACTTCTGCCACCAAATGTAATGGGAATATCCCTAGTTTATAGATTATTTTAATATTGATGCAGCGAAATCACAACACAACAAAACACTGTATTTCGTACTGCAGCTTTACGCCGTGGCTCAAGCTCACTGTTTCACTGCTTCCTTCTTTTAGGTGCGAAGCATCTTATGCGCCCGGGCTGTCGGCGTCTCCTGTCGTAATCGTCGTCGTCGTCCACAGCTGGCTGAGTTGAAGCAAGCGGTTCGTGCTCCAGCTCGGGCACGCGCTCGTGCCACTGCTCCCGCGTTCGTCGTCGTCTTCCAGAGCTGGCTGCGTTGCCGCTCATCATTCCAGCGTAGAATTTCACTTCTCTTTGGGCTGTCCTGAGGGCATACGATGCAGCGGTCGGGCATGATGGCATGACTGTCCCAACGTGGGAGCGGCCCGCAGCGCGCTGAGTCGCGTACCTCAGGACTTTCATTAAAGTTTTGCATCCATCCATCCATCTGTCGTCGTAATGGGGAGGCCGCGTTTAAGCGTAATGAGCCATTGCTTAAGGCAATATGAGCCCATTAGCGGTGCATCACTGTATGCTTCGCACCTCCCCAGGTTTCATGCTAGTGGAGCTGCATTTTATTGCTGCATTCCGCTTCCCAGTTTTTTCCTCTGTTGCCGCCTCCATCAACATCATTGTTCCGAACAGATGTATCCGGTTACATCTCGCCACAGGGAAGGGGGGGGGGGGGGGAGTGTAGAAGAAGGAGCGGCCGGATAGCCGCGGCAGCAGGGGCAATCCAGTTAGTGTTTCGACTGCGGATGCAGGTTGCTGGAACAGACTGCTCGTTCAGCGGGGCAAACCGCTTGCTCGCGTCGCCCTTCTACAAATTCCAGTTCTTTTGCTCTATGGCCTCCTAGCCCACAGCCTATTCAGGAACTTGATGGACTTGTATAGGCTGAGACCGGTGCAGATGAAGCATAGAGGGTGCACTGCTTCGAAATGGCTTCTGACCCTGCAAGCACTGCTCGGAGTTATTCTTCCACAGTATATGTCAAGAAACGTCGGTCCAATACATTGCATTCCATAAAGCGCAACATGTATTTAATATAGCGAATATAGTATATCTTTCTAGAAACGTTCGGCCATTCGCTTACACTGATAATCATCGTCGATGGCTCCCGCACAAGTTCTTTTTCACAGCTTCGTTTTCCTTCTCACCTTTCCTGCAGCTTCTCCTCTCCCCTCCCCCAATCGCAGGGTAGCCAACTGAACAGATATATTCTGGTTAACCTCCCCCTGTCTTTCACCTCCTCACATTTCCAGCCCGGCAGCTGGCGGAGACCCTATGTTGTGGCCGACGGTAGTAACACCGGGCGCCCCAGCGTTAGTCGCGCAAAACAAACTTCGGTTTGATTCTTCACGGTGCGGCGATTGACGAAGCCGCTCAAGGCGCTGCTCACGGATTGCGGATGACCTCTGAGGGGCCGTCGGACGGCGCGCTGGCAATGGCCGACAAAGAGGATGTTGTTTTTGTTAAGGTGGCCGCCGCCGCGGGTTGGAGGGTGCTCGCGCCGGCGGCACGAACGCGCGCGCAGCCTCCTCTCGGGCGAGACAAAGGAGGCGCCCCACCTTCAATGAAAGGAGGCAGCCAGCGCGCCAGTGCACGCCGCGGCGCCTCCGCGGCGGCCTATCGTCTGTTGGTTCTGCTGCTTTGACAGGAGCCGATAAAGCGGCGCCGCGGACTTCGCCCGGTCGTGCTTCAATCGCGCAGGAGATAAAACGAGAGAAGCCTCTTTTTCCGAGTCGGCGCTCGCCCGTGCGGACATCGGGAAAAGTGTGCCCCTCTTCTTGCACTTTCATTCGTCGACCGGGGCCGCTCGTCGGACACCCACACCGACCGTCCCCTGCAGGCGAAGAACTGTTTGGGGGCTTCTGGCCTTGACCAAAGCGTGGTTTCCGCGCCTGCCAGAACCAACTACTTGGCGGTGCTTCGGCGCAAGCTCTTCGAAGCGGACGGCGCTCCCAACGGCCGCAGCTGGGCAGGTGAGGCTGCGTGTTACCGGTTGCCATGCGGCGCGCTCTCCACGGGCGTTACCCTGGAAAGCGCTCTCGTTTTTATTCAGTTCGGTGTTGCATACTGGTCCTTGGTACGTCCACTGGTACTTCTCGAAAGCACATCTTGACACAACGGAAGAATAAACGTAAGGTCGAGGCGGCGTGAGCGAAGGTGTAGCCTGTCGTGGGAAGCACGTATGTGCCGAGTGCCATAAGTTAGGCCAAGGAGACGGACAGTAGGAATCAACACCAAAGAAAACGATCTACACGGACAATCTTGAATTGTGCATGTCTTCGGGCGGAAGTCAAGAATGTGCTCTGTGGAAGGTTCTTCGACAGAAGTGTCATACGGAACAAGTAATGTCGAGCGAGGCCCCAGGCGTAACAGCTGTACAATAATAGTTGTCCGACTACTGATTCAGTGCTGCCTTTCGTATTGGGCAACGCTGTACATATAAGCTGACCCCCCCTCCATGACACACACATGTACGCAGCATACGCACACCTCTCGAAACGTTACATTCAACTTTTACTCCTCGTAGCCAACGTGCATAATAGTGACCATGAACACGGAATGTTCCGAAAATTTGAACCAGCCTCACTACGAAAAAAGTTGCTTATTTAAGTAGAAAAGTGAAAGGTGGAGAACTGCTGAACAGGAAACTTATAGGAAGGAACTGTCTTGCTGTGCAAAAGATAAGTGCTTTCAGGGCACCGGATGAGGGAAGGTGAACAGGCAAGGAAGTGAAATGAGATCGCTAGCCGTTTCGCATGCGTGTGTTTGTAACACGGTCATGTAATCAAACTTGTTAGATAATCAGCACATTCTTTCAGCGACAGCGAAGCGTATTTTTGCGCAGGCTTATTGCCACATGTTCAAAACAACATTAAGGATTAAATAGTTCAGGTATACTGACAACAGCGTTTTAAAGCGGCAAACGAAATATGATCTATGGTGACCACCCTTGCTTCTGAAATGACTCAGTCGTCAAGCGGCTTTGGTATGGGGAGGGACAGGTGATTGTCGTTTAAGTGTTTTGATAGAAGCAGACGGCCTTCCAATCGGTCAGCCATAGTTCAGCTTTTGATAGGCTTCCTCTAAGATTTCTGTCTCCCTTTATTGCGTTGTCACTCGCCGGGTTGTTGAGTAATCAGTCACGAACGTTTTCAGAGACCACTTTGAGAACGGGTGCCTTTGTGAAGCTGCGTTAGATGCACAATGTTCGCTCGTCTTTCGAGAGAAATCGGACTTTATGTTTCCGCCCATTCCAAAGTCCACGGTGGCAAGATTCACCGCGATTGACTACTTTACAATACCGTAAAAATTATCAATTCCACCTTAGACTAGAGGATGCGGGAAGCAGCCGCCGCAAAGAGCAGTTAATTTCATACTCCGTACTTTGTGTTATTGTTTCTGTCTTCTTTGGTTTCCCGTGTCTACATATTCCCGTTAAACATAAACAACAAAAACTGGCCTGAAGTTAGGGCTTGTTCGTGTCGATTTACGTATTTATCCTATGTTGCGCTATTGTCACTGAGCACAGAGCGGAGCGCAATGTCTCAGACAGCTGATAGTTAATAAAAATTTAATTCTGGTACTTTACGTGCCGGAATCACGACATGATTCTGAGTCACGCAGCAGTGGGTTAGTTTTGACCACCTGGGGTTCTTTGACGTGCATCTAAATGTGAGTGCATGAGCGTTCTTGCACTCTTCCCTCATCGAAATGCGGCAGTCGCGGCCGGAACGACCTCGAGCTGGAGCCGATAATTTTTATGGAATTGTGTAGTAATCAAGCCTGGTTTAGCTTGTCACCTTGCACTTTGGGATGGACGTAAACCACTCCCAATACAATAGTTGACGCCAGTGTGCGGAATATATATTATCTTTAGGCGGTTCTCGGTGTCGGTTTCCGTTCTACCTGCAACATTCAATCGTTGTAAACGCTGACAACCTGATACATTTGCGACGTTCAGGACATTTAATCAAGCCCGAGAACTTGAGAACAGTGCCGAGATGTCGGAAACTGGAAACTTCTGCATTTTGGAGCAAGCACCTAAGACGTAGTAATTTACAAAGGGCGTTTATTTCTCCAATATCGGCATACCTAAGGCCAACGAAACTATACGAGACGGTGATTAAAGAAAAAGCTAAATGTGGAGATTGTTATTATTCACTTATAAATCTTGTTTCTGTCTGATAAAGCAACGTTGAAATAACTTACTTCATCGGTGTTCCAAGACGTTGATTACGGAACACTGCAAAGGTTGCCTAACTGCGAACACGGGTTTACGACGGCATGCAAATCGTGCTAATCAAGTATAATTATGCTCCACTTTTGTCTGAATGTATATCTTTACGACATTCATGCGGGTTTTACGGTGTGTCAATTCGTTCCGCGGATGACTTTACGACTCGTCCCACACACAAAGTGCGTACGCCCACCACGAGGTGTGACACAGATGAGGCCCCAGTGACGCGCAACGTTTCATGGGCATATTTATTTTATTTGACTCTTACTCTTATGCGAAAAAGGCAAGACGTGGGTTACAGAAGCAAACGGCTAAACGAAGCAAAGCGCTGCAGTGTCCACACATCGTGCCTGGTATACTTGAGTTTAAGCTCTTTTCATATTTCACGTTTAATGAAAGCATTATTGCCACCATATATTGAGCTTTGTTTGACACATAAGTGGATCGACAGAGAGGCACTTCCTGAGATATATTGCAGTGTCTCCGTGCACTGGCGATTCCATGTGGTGGTGGCGGTGTGCACGCTGCTGGTAACCGCAGTGACGTCGACGTTCCCGTTTTTTTGTGTATCTTTGATCCAGAGCCTAGCGTGCGCAATCTGTTGCGTGGAATACTTGAACTTTATTTAAGCGTCGCTAACGTACCGTCAATCGAGCAAGCGCGTCCATGTGTAAGAGAGCACGCACGTCCATGCAAGACGCCATTGTGCAGGACAGTGCATTCACCTCTCTCCAGATTGTCTCCAGATTCACCATGCTGTCGCTGAGCGACAACATGGTTTGCGCAGCTGGAGGCTACTGAGCAACTGCTGCGGCCGCGTGCAACAATTCGCTGTTGAGAAAGACTTTGCCGGAATTGACAGCTGTTTGAA
Source organism: Dermacentor silvarum (assembly GCF_013339745.2). Classification (NCBI taxonomy): domain Eukaryota; kingdom Metazoa; phylum Arthropoda; class Arachnida; order Ixodida; family Ixodidae; genus Dermacentor; species Dermacentor silvarum. Next base: position 250,036,605 of record NC_051155.1, read on the forward strand.
GACAGACTGGTCGGTGACCGGAAGAGCAGATTTGTTTTGTGTTTCCGTGCTGGAGTCCCGTGTTCTGTGCATGCTATTTCTTTAACTGCGCCAGGGCCAAGCGCGATGTCTCTTAGTTCAACACGCTAAGCGCTTCTGAAGATACGATATTGTCACCGCACACATGCGTGAATCCTCTTTAATGAAGAACTTGAGGATGGCAGCTAAACATACGCGATGTAGTTTAAATAACCATGCCAATATTAGCTAGCTAAGCATGATTGAATTTGTCGCAAACTTTTTCTTTCTTTTTCTTTCTTTTTTTCTTTTTTTTTTTGCGTGAGGGATGAATCTTTGCCACGGGCGCTCCACTGGCGGCTTTCGCTGGCGTGAAGCGATGGCGGATCCAACGGGTGATTGGCTAAGGGAGGAACAACTTTCTTATCCTATGAATTGAACAAAGAAGAGAACAAACAACAGTTTCTTAGATGCGTCAAGAGATGTCTTAGGTTACATTTCGTAACTGGTTGCTGTTATCGGCTGGCTCTTCGTTTTCTGATGAGCTACCTCAACTTCGTCTATAATCGTCTACCCACGCAACGTTACGATCTGCTAGTTGCCTTAAAATGTACCATTTCGCCCAACTCGCGATTCTTATCCCTCGTTTGTACTCATTTTCAGGCAAACCTTGCTTCCTCCTCCAGCCAGTACGTGCTCATGCCAGTTAATCAGGTGATGAATGCACTATAGGCTGTTGTCATTTCTATTATTGTTTGTATTTGGTGAGTCCATCGGCTGTGACGTCGCCGGCTTTCATGTCTGGTCAACGTTGGGGCCCTGAGCAACCATGTAGAAAAAGCCGAGCGCAAATTAAAGAGAACACAAATTCGAGATTGTCCAGCCTTAGCTTTCTCCCCGCCTTCTTTATTTTTTCATTTGTGAAAATAAATGCAGGAGTCGTCGTCGTTGCCGTTTGCTGGCGACGGCTACTCCTCTTGACTTGGTTAATAACTATCACAAAACATTTAAAAATAAAGAGAAATATAGTCACGTACTACAAAAGGCGAGCGAAAGAGCACGCAGTCTAAAACTACTACTCTCTTTCAGAAGGCTATAGGTGACATTATAGAAATCATTGAATTAGGTGTTACTTACATAAAACAAAAGAAAATGTGGCGACACTAAACGTGGAAGTATTCCGCAGTTGAAACAGTGCACGCGGATGTCAGAGGTACAGAAGTTCGCTTCACGCCAATATCACGTTCACACTTGGGAAGCTGCAAGCGGGCGGAAAGGCCAAAGCGGCCGGAAAATCTTTTCGGCGCATGTCCAAGTTGTTCACATTTGTTTTGCTACCGCTGGGGCCGCCGCTGCCGCTTTCGCCCACATCCATCTAGTCTGCGTACGTTTGTCGGGGTGGTGGCGCTCATTATCGTACCATTTCGAGCTGTATTTTCATTCATTCACACCTCCGTCATCAAAAGCGATCATTTCGCGCAACTTCGAGTGTCATCTGCGACCTTCGGTAAATTTCTCGTTGGCGTTCCGTAATTCTCCTCACGCGGGCACGGTAGCACTGAGTCACAGGTTGGTGCCTGTAGGCGTGATTATACATATTTAATAGCTTTTATTTACTAGTTGTAATAACATTTCATCGTTTCGTATTATTGGCGGCGCCTCCAGGACACCAAAGCGGCAGCGGCAACACCAAAGCTAAAACCGGGGCTGTTACTTGTGTAGGGGCTCGCCGAGGTCTGCGCGTCCTACGCGAGACATATGCTCCCGCTTCGGCGGCCCCAACACATGGACCGCCCTGCTTCCAGCTTTGATCCCCCCGAGCCCCTTGGTTACTCTGGAGAGCCCTCGCCGCCTGCTTTATTATAATCTCTGGTGCACTCCTCAGGCAATCTCAAATGTACTCCGTTTGCCGGTTACATGTGCCCTCTTGGAGCAGTACTAGTAAAAAAAGAGACAATCTATCGTCACGACGAGAAAAGCACCCCGCAACGAAAAAAGCGCCCCGCGACTTCTGCAACATACCGCGCCCGCGCGAGAAGAATTACGGAGCGCCAACGAGGAATCTGCCCAACTTTTGTCTGCCATGGAAGTGGAAGAAGAAATGGTTTTTATACTTCTACCTACTTGTTTCCTAGAAACGGACGATGAATAACGGAAGAAGCGGATCGACACCTCGGAAGCGGCGGTAGTGGGTTCGCCCGGCTTTGCAAAAACGCGAGAAGTTGGGTCACGCCAAGGCTTCGTTGCCGCACCTCCGGTCGCGCGACTTTGAATATACTATCGCGAGTATTGCTGGCAGTACCTTTTAGTACCACACTTGTCGTAGAGCAAGGGGTGGTTCTTGATCGCATCCATCAGCAACGCAGCCTACACTTTTCGTGCCATGTTAAGTTTTACGACCGGATGTTTACATGCTAGTGCAGCTTCCGGTCGAGCGGAACAACTTTCCGCCACGTTTCCGCTTCGCCATGGCGAAAAAATCAGTCTGAGACCGATTTGGCTCGCCGACCTGGTTTCCCGCCCTTTTTGCCGCCTAGGTGGGCGTATTTTTAGAAGTTTTTGCCGTTTCCGCCTGCTTCAAGACCAAGTGTGAACGTAGCCTTGTAAGCCCGGATTTATTAACTTCCGATAAGCTTACAGCTGTTCTAACTTCTACGATGGCTAGCAGTCTTATTTATTTATTTATTTATTTATTTATTTATTTATTTATTTATTTATTTATTTATTTATTTATTTATTATTCATTCATTCATTCATTCATTCCCTTTTGACAGAGTTTGCCACCGCAGTTGCGCCTCGACGAAACGGCGTTATCCTTCCCGGGCAGCCGCTGCGTGCCGTACCTTTTCCTCCCCGCGTTCAAGTACTGGTCTTGGCGAGTCGGAACACGTGGCGTCGTAAGCAGAACCGTTATCAACGCGCGCGCTTATCATTCGTATTGAGACCGCGCGGTCTTGAGGCTGTTTGTACAAGCCAGCTCTTTGCATGGGCACGCCTGCATGTGGTTTTCTCTCGTCGGGAAAGCAGACTTTGCTGCCGTGCTCGAAAACAACCGGCCGGCTTCGGGACCTTGTCCAAAGCCAAAACATATTTTGGAAGCTGACGACTTGTTGATGTTGAGTGGTAAAAAAAAAAAAAAATGAAACATGCCCACGACCAGTCATTCGCCACAAGGCGAGAAACTTTTCGCTTCAGCAACGCTCTTCTTATCTTTTTGCGCAAGTACATTTGACATCTCACCAAGCATTCTGCAACCATTAGAGAGAGATATAGGTGAGGAGTGAAAGCCGGTGAGGTTAACCGGAAGATCCAGTTGGCTACCTACACTCGGGAAAGGGTAAGGGAAGACAGAAAGATAAAAAAGTAAAAACACAGCGACAGAGAGAGAGAGAGAGAGCAAGAAAAAAATCACGAACGCACATAAAAGAACGCGAGAGTGTCACAGTCGTTTAACTAGGTGGCTTAACCGGAATAGAATTCTAAAGTAGAGCGTCGCGTGTTATATAAGTGCGAATCAGTAACTGCAAACATCAGGCGACGTGGCAAATATGCTTGGGTAACTAAAAGCAAGAAGTCCAGCGCAGCCTTGGACACACGTAAACCAACAACAACTGAAATAGAAATGCACAAGCACTATTTGTGTGCTTTTGTCTTATGACTGTGTCTAGTGTCTGTTGAGATTTTTTTATCTCTTTCTTGCTTCTTTCTTAAAATCTTGCTTTTCTTGCCTGAGTAGTGTATTTGGGATTTCGAACCCCAAGGAAGCGTGCCTTTCCATTTTTCGACATTAAAAATAAAAACCATTATATTCAGTGTCGTTCTTCGAGAAGACCTTATCATAGAACACTTCTGAAGCGGGCGTGTGAGGCGGAAAGAGGTGTTTCATGTTGTAACTTGAAACGCTTGAATACGATGACACGCACCCAGCGGCGTCGTAGCAATGTTCATTCTGTCTCACACACTATAGAAGTAGGCTATCCCGTGCAGCATGTCCACGAGTGTTGAAATACACGGCTGCAGTGCTTTGCGCGTACTCTCATGGCCTTCCTCGTGTTTCCTTCCACTTTACTTTTTGCCAAGGATGACCGTTACGTTCTGCAGCGCCGAGGCGGCTGCGGAGCATTTCGCGTCTCAGCGTGCGGGCAGGAGATAACTCCTCGTCGTAAACGCGGGTCGTGGCAGCAAACCTGCTTGAACCGCGCACAGGAGTCGCGAGCTTCAGGCCGTCCATATCTCCGCCCGCAGACAGAACGAAGCGCTGGTGCACACTGCGCTGGTGACGACGTTGAGTCGTCAGTACCCATGCCAGAGCAGCCATTCATCCCCGCATATGCTACGTTCTCGGATGCCTTGCATAGTAACGTCTCCCTTGAAAGAGATTACGACGCTCGTTGTGACAATGGCGCGACTAGGCATGCACTGATGTCTCCGAGGTGGCTTTGCGCAAGGGCAATATGGTTTAGAACCACCGTACCAGCCTCTGTACACTGCTTACCACACGATGCGACCTACTGGTATAACTAGGCGCGTATTTTGGGTGTGTCGGCAGCGTAACACATTCAGGTGGCACTTACCTGGTCGGAAAAGTGTCAAGAAACTTTTCGTGGCACAAATCGTCTGTCGTGTTTTGAGACGAGCTGCAGTCATTATAGACCACAGGTTCCATTTAGTAGCGAAAGAAATTGCTCTGGTACTTCACGACATCCTGAAGTCACAACGAAGTCTGTTGTACGAAGGCACTTTCTGCCCTAAGCGTGGCTGGCGCCTCCAGCGGTGACGAGAAAGTGTGCACGATATAAAACTTTGCAATCGCATCAAGCGACATCACGCTTATGAGATGGAGAGAGCAGTTTTGTAGACGTTATCTTCAGCGGGGCCTGGGTGCGCGACATTTCCTAGGGTGCTATTGTTATCCATCTTGTTATCCATCTCTTTCCTTTTGGATGCGCCACAGAAATGGATAACATCTTGTTTATTGACGGTGCTTATAACAACTGACTTAATATATCTTATATCTATTGTAAGTACAGGAAACAGAACCCGTATTTGTGGATGGATCGGCCACAACGACATCTTCTGCTGCAGCACTTGTAGTGGCTAATAGCCCCGTTAGCCAGCGGTGTAGAATTCCACACAAGAATTCCCGCTATGCTCTTTTTATGGTGCTCACTGCTGCCCCTTTTCGAGTTACTGTGCGAGCGGATGCGTGTGCGTTTTTATTTATTTATTTATTTTTGTCTTCCTTTCTCTTTTCCGTCGATCTCTTATGCGTTAAGCATGTAGTAGCATGCCAAGCAGAACCTCCCCACCAATCACTGAAATTTCCATCCCCAGCGCACACGTATTTTCACTACTCGTTGATATTACGGTTTCTTCGTGATACGTTCTTGGCATACACTACTTATGCACACGGTGGGTGGGCTATGCGGTGCGAATAAAGTGCGATGGCAATGCGTGCTCAAGAAAAGGCTAACGGTATGGCATAACATTCTGAGAAGTTTTACTCACAGGACCTAGCGTGACATCATTCACTACCTGTATATACGTTATAATCATCACCATTCGCAACGCTGTTGGTGTAAACGCTTGTTGCATATGTGTTCTTTAGTGCACGGTTTGCAATGGAAACGTCGACGTGTTGCCGTCTCGTGTGAATAGAGACAGAGCTAAAGGAAAGGGGGAAATTCGGAATTAAAGGTGATAATGTGCGCACTGCAAGAAATAATTCTTTTGCATATTGTCATTGTTTTCACCATTCCGTCGTCTGGACTGCGTGTGGTACCAGCACAGATTAGAACGAAAGTGGGTACAAATGTACGGGAATGTCCACTGCGCGCGTGATTGCTTGAGATGCCAATTCTCAACAGGCAGTTTTATAAAGACGCTGCAACGACAAAATCAAGCATCTGCGACCTAATTCACAAAGCTTTTCTTTCGAAGTACCAACTATTGGCTTATAACAACGGACTTAATATATCTTATATCTATTGTAAGTACAGGAAACAGAACCCGTATTTGTGGATGGATCGGCCACAACGACATCTTCTGCTGCAGCACTTGTAGTGGCTAATAGCCCCGTTAGCCAGCGGTGTAGAATTCCACACAAGACCTCTTCCTCGTCAGCAGAACTAACTGGAATACGAGAGGCAGTCCACCATACTTATCAGGAAGACAACAGGCGTTACACTATACTTCGTTGATTCTCGGCCAGCACTACAACAACCTTACAGTTATGTGAGCCGAGTTCGAAATTCATATCAGCAACTGGTCACTAACATTATGATCTTGTACAATGAAGCACATCGTAAATGACATACCGACACTACAGTGGATACCAAGCCATTGTGGAATAGCAGGCAATGAACAAGCCAATACTGAAGCGAAAGGGGAACACATCAACGGCATCTTCATACAAATCGCTTTCTCATGAACTTATATTGTCGCCCTTATTTCACTTAGGGTGAGAACAGCCTTGGAAGAACATTGGACGGATCCTAATCATTGCCACGACCACCTGCAAAAGCTTGACACAGATTTCAAATTTCAGCACACCCCAAGGATTCGACGAGATCAGGAGACACTGCTACGTCGGCTAAGACTTGTATATACACGCCAATACATGACGAAAATTGTTCACTGGGATAATCCTAACTGTTGCCGTCTGGTCTGCCCCTGAGATTATTCAAGATGTGCTCGGTGTGTGCCCACAGTATTTGACTGCACAGAACACACTTTTAGCGACAATGCCTTCTCCAGACTCCCGGCCTCTTTCAGGGGCCTGGGAAGATGGCGAGAAGGGGCTACCAGTAGCAAGAACAGTATTAAGACTTTCTGAGTGAAGCTAGTCTTGACAACGACTGAGAATTAACGAGATGTCTGCCGTCGATTGTTATGAGCTGTGCCAGTTGTAGTTTTTATGCATGTAGACAGTCTATGTATGTATACGCTTGTATACGAGTGATCATTTTTTTTAATCACCTGTGGCAGATAGCATAATTCTTGTCCTTCAGCTGGATTATTCAAAGAGGCGGGCTTCCCTAGCCCGAGAAATCGAACAACATTAAACTAATTAACCGAAATACATTAAGTTCTTAATTAAATACATTACGACACATATTGCAATTTGCGAATTGTAGCCAGTGAGCTTGCAAGGCGCCTCCGCTTGAACTGAATCTCCAGGATGACACCAGTCACGCATCCCTTGGTTGGCGTCCCAAAGTGTGGAACGAAATACATGGGCGTTCCAGTTACTTTCGTGCTTCTGTAAGAACGTTCTGTAAAGAAGCGCATTTTTACGGCGAATTTGATGGCGCATATCTCCAAGCTGGTGTCATTTCGGAAATTAATTCCAAGTGGATACGCCTTGTAAGCTCATTGTAAATTTGTAAATTGCAATACGCACCGTAAAGAAATTAATTAAGAATTCAATTGGTGAATTGTTTTAATTAGTTGAATATGTGTTTCGATTTCTCATGCAAGTATTGTCCACCTCTCTGAGTAATCCAGCTCAACAACTAGAATTAAGTTATCTGCCCACAGGCGATTAAAAAAAAAAAAAATCCGGGAGACTTAGAAATGATCGCCCCCGTATACGTGTATTGTATGTTGTTCATATAGTGTTGTGTGTCTAGATAGTGTGTCCGTATATATTTATAGTAAGTGCGTTCTTGTGCTGCTATGGGCACTGATCCAGTTGGACTGATCGCACAGCTGGTGCTTATCACATATGGTTGTTCCATTATCACTCCTTACCCTCCTCGAAATTTATCCCCATGCCCTTTACCCGCGTGTGCAGTAGCAGGTTATCCGGCTAACCTCACCCCTTCTTCTCTCATTAAATATTCTTCTCTCTCACTCTTTTTCCTTCGCAGCTACTCTTTTCCATTGCCGGGGTGCCTTCGCTAATAATATGTCCCCCATCAGAATCGGGGATATACGCAATTCCGTAAGCAGGCATTCCCACGCGGGTAACTTGTCGCAACCAAGATGGCCGCGTTGCAGCTAGAAGCACTGTTAAGCACCAGACGCGCGTTTTCACAGCTTGGATGGTGCGACGGAGGGAAGACAGCAGAAATGGTGTCGGCAGCCCGCATGTTGACACCTTAATTTACGATTATAGCCCGAGATGTCAAAAACGGCAGGTTTGTACACTTTCGAACGCGCATAAGCTAAGTTGCTAGGCCTGGCTAGTTAACGCGAAGATTAAAGATGTTTGTGCCGATGGGGGAGGGAGGGGGGAGGATGGCATCCCGTGTAACAGTATTGACGTACAGAAAACAAATCTGAACTTCCTTCAGTTACTCCTGTAACCATACAATACATTTGCCACAATACAGCTCGATACAGTAGAATAAAGTATATATTCCACATTTTTCAGAGGACATGAGCAGGGAGGGAAACATCTGCAGTAAGCACTAAGCCTTCACGCCATATCCTTTTACACGAGCAACAATGAGCACGCAGCTCGCGAATCACAGCGCAGACAACCTTACAATGACGTCAAAAGAAGCTCCGCTCAGCACTGCGCAGACAGCGTCGATTGTGGAAAGTATGCTTGTATAGAATGTGTTGTTACAAGAGGCCGAAGGTGAGGCTGCCGAGTCGCTCGAGCTAGAAGAATGGTCGGCGCTGATATCGGCCGGAAAATAAGATGTCAGGAAAGTGTTGCCTGGAGGAGCCTCTCCTAGTCCGCCGACGATGCGCTCGTTGGATAAGGGCTCACCGCTTGAAGCCTGCCTCACGACGGTCGCGCAGCTGAAGCAGCGAAAAGTCTGCGCGTTAAAGAAGAGTGAACGATCCACGGTGACTGATGGTACAAAGTAAATATATTTTATCACCGCACGCATCCCTTGGTTGGCGCAGAGGTCGACGAGGTACAGGGCGTCTGCCGGAGCTCTCCCTCAAGCTCAACACCGGAAACTCTGATCGATGAAGTCAAATCAATTTCTAGTGTCTGTGACGTCCCAAGCAACACACGGACTTGACACACGCCGCAGTGGCGCGCTCCGGATTAATTTCGCCACCTGGGGTTCGACGTGCAGCTTAACGTTCCGCGTGCCGCCGCCGTCAGGAATCGAACTTTAGATAGATAGATAGATAGATAGATAGATAGATAGATAGATAGATAGATAGATAGATAGATAGATAGATAGATAGATAGATAGATAGATAGATAGATAGATAGATAGATAGATAGATAGATAGATAGATAGATAGATAGATAGATAGATAGATAGATTTAAGCGTTCTTAAAGAAGACAAGGAAGATTAATGACACTTTGTTTAACTTACCCAATTCTTGTAGAAACGATGGAACCCAGCACTGCGCAGACAGCGTCGATTGTGGAAAGTATGCTTGTATGGAATGTGTTGTTACAAGAGGCCAAAGGTGAGGCTGCCGAGTCGCTCGAGCCAGAAGAATGGTCGGCGCTGATATCGGCCGGATGTTGCGCAGGCCCAGCAACAGACCCTTTTACCCAATTCTTACCTTGGTACACTTTATTGGTACAGTTTAATGAAGCGAAAGGCCTGAGGAGGCATGCTTTTAGCTTGCTGATTTGCGTGGGAGCAAAAGTACAGACGCAGGAATGTCGAGGAGGATGAGAAATTATGATTAAATAATACGATTCGATAAAAACTGGGTGCCCAAGGTATAGCACTGAACGGGCTCGGGCTGTCCCGAAAGCCCGGGCCGGGGCCGGGTTTGGGACGGGTTCGATTAAGCAAGTGTTGACTCGGGCCCGGTCCGGGCTCGGGCCTAGGAGCTTGTGTACACCCGTGAGCAAAAGTATACGGACCGCAGGGTCACCAAAAAAACTGAAATTCTTCGTAATTAACACGCATAAGCTGAAATTGACAAGTACAATGGAAAGTGCGCAGTGCCAAGGTTGTACTGCAGTCCTCAATTTCAAGTTGCATTCGTATAGGCAGTTGACAAAATCGGCTTTATCGCGCAATTCCTGGTCCGTATATATTTGCTCACGGGTGTACATTAGCAGTGCTCTTCAGTCACTGGTAAAATGGCACCGGTGATCTTCAGCGCCCACTATACTACCCGCTTTTCCATGCGATTAGCATTATTGCATACTATCTATCTATCTATCTATCTATCTATCTATCTATCTATCTATCTATCTATCTATCTATCTATCTATCTATCTATCTATCTATCTATCTATCTATCTATCTATCTATCTATCTATCTATCTATCTATCTATCTATCTATCTATCTATCTATCTATCTATCTATCTATCTATCTATCTATCTATCTATCTATCTATCTATCGCCGTGTGACCCAAGTTGTCGACTATAACTTGAGCCACTACATATGCCATCGGGGTCGTGATGCCATCGTGGTCGTCATCATAGTCATACCGTTGTAGTCATGTCGTTCTCGTAACGCTGTCATACCGTCGCCATCATTCCAGAAACGTCATCAAATTGTCGTCATACCGCCATGGCCTTCGCAGTTCCATCGAAGTCATTCCGTGGTAATCATGCTGCCGTCATTTGATCGTTATTATGCCGCCGTTGCCGTGCCACGGTCGTCATTGCGTCGTCGACATATCTTCGCCGTGATGCCATCGCTCCATCGTCATCAGGTTCTAGTTATACCGTCCTGCCAATTACGTCATACAGTCGTTCATGCCGTCGTCGTCATGCTGTCGTCGTCTCATCGACGGCATTTCTTTTTCTTCATTGCGTTATAATTGTGCTGTCATCAGTCAATCGTGATTATGCCACCGTCGTCGTACATTCGTTGTTATACCGCCGCCCTGATGCCGTCGTGGTGGTTCTACTGTCGTCCTTCCGTCATCATCGACACTCACCGTCATCCTCACGCCGTGTTCGTTACATTGTCGCCATCACTTCAGAATGGCCATCCAATTGTCGTCGTTCCGTCGACGCCATTCCTTCGTAATTCCATCGTCGAAACTGCATGCATCGTCAGCGTACAGTCGTCGTCCTGCCGTCATGGTCATGAATGACCTTATCGAGCGAGGATCATAGCAAAGTGGGCCGATAACGGATACGGTGTACGTCGCATATAGCCGAAGCAATGGAAATACCAGAATGACCATCTACACTTACAAAATAAAGGTGCCTTCGGCAATACGGCGTGTCACTGCGTGGTCGCTACATTGCTCGAATGCTAAACGCATTAACTTCCATAGTAATCTTAAGATGGATTCTGCCGGAATGCCTTCGTCTTCGCAACACTACCAAACTCTGCTCAGCATCGTTCCTAGGTTAAGAGCTCGGATTCCTAGAAGTGACCGTGCTCAGGCGAGAGATGGACGACCCGACGTTCGAATGGACAGCGGCCTCGCCTATCAACGAGGGGAAACGCATTGGGATGGTTGGTAATTGCGGCGAAGGACGAATTTCAAGAATTGGCAAGACATCACAGAGCCGGATCAAAATGACCAAGAGTTAGAAAATGTTTCGCACTACAATGGCGTAGAAGAGATCGGAAATTATTTTATTGGTGCGAGGCTCGCCTCAAAAACATTTCCTAGAATAGCTGTCTTCAGTTGTACAAAGTATTCTTCGTATAGCATCCACAAGAAGAATAAATGAAAGCAGTTTCAGTACAGCTGGTCACGTTTTTCAAGCGCAGGAGGCTAACCTAGAGGCCGAGTCGTTTACAATGTTTTGTTGCTGCAGAAAAATATGTAAATTTTCGGCAGGGGTCATTGATGTGCCGCTTTTCACTGCCTTGTTCGTGATCATTTTAATATAAAAACAAAATTTAGGTAAATTATGAACAAGTCCTTAGAGTATTGAAATAAAGTGATGGCAAATAAATTCTGGAATATTCGTGCACAAATTAAATTGTGCGTGAAGGCATAGTACAACTCGTTACTGGTATTTATTATTTTTATTCACTATTCGAGCGAGTCCTGCCGAAGTTTACTGCACAATTAGTTTAACGAATTAAATTTAGAGTTCGAAGTGTCCATTGTTTTTATATAAATGCTTTAAGCCTACATTGATGCTACAAATGTTTGCAACGTTAGTGAGAGGGATGTGAAAAAGAAAACGGGACGCTGTACATGCACTGTACTTAACACCCTGCGAGATGAACCAAAAGTAGACAGAGTCCAAGTTTGCTCATGCTGCGAAACAAAGATGCATAAATTGTCGACTGAAAATCTGGCAACATTATATTGAAGCCGAAGAAAGCAATGAAAATGGCATAATCTGTGTGACAATATGATTGCACATGAGCGTTACCCTTGCGTGCCACCAATTTCTGTTTAATGAAAAACTTCTAGTGGCAGTGCAATACGGTATTCCTACAAGCCAATATAGCTAGACCAGCGTATTTAAACTTGCATTAGCGACAAATTTATTGGCTCGAGTTCCATCACTGTACGCCGCTATAGTTATACGAGATTCAAAAGTGAGATAAAATGGCTGGTGGTGTTTATAGGAGTTCACCTATGCTACGGCTGCATATTGCCGCACAACGGTTTAGAAAGTGCACTATGGCCAATCACAACACACTTGAAAGCACGAGCATGATGATCAAAGGATGTACCTTTTTTAGCAGCAACTTTAGAGGAAAACCTGAAGACGTGAAACCTGCCTGTTACAAATAATCAACTCCTATATCGTATGTCCTCCTTCCTAAAGAATGAGCAGACGTCGTGCCACTCTCGGTGGCACTGGCCAGCCTCCCTATTTTCTTCTCTGTAAATTGTATATGTATGTTTTCATATCAACTAATCGAATAATAATCTGCGCGTGTTCGGCTAGTAATGAAATGAACTTGCTTTTTCACAGTTCCAGAATCGCCATAAAGAGCGGACGCAGCGCACAAAGCTGCAGAAAGTTGACAACCACCCGGCGCCCGTTGATCACATGACAGTATGTTCACAATACCCGCCGTTGTTGCTCAGTGGTTATGGTGTTGGGCTGCTGATCACGAGGTCGCGGGATCGAATCCAGACCACGGCGGCCGCATTTCGATAGGGGCGAAATGCGTAAACACCCGTGTACTTAGATTTAGGTGCACGTTAAAGAACCCCATGTGGTCCAAATTCCCGGAGTCCCCTACTACGGCGTGCCTCATAATCAGATCGCGGTTTTGGCACGTAAAACCCCATAATGTTGTTAGTATATTCACACTAACCAAGAACTCTAGCTTCATATAGGTTCAATGACTAACGGGTCGAAGCGAACCGCGCCGGGCCGGGTACGGGCCAGATTCGAAATCACCGGGCCGGGCTCGTGCGAGCCAACGCATGGCTCTTTCGGGCTCGGGCCGGGCCCGGGTATCAAAAAATGGCCCGTTCACTGCTCTAGTCCAAAGCACAACGTGTGCGCAGCGTTTTTCAGTAATTCACTAGCAGAGGACGTATGCACGCGAACACTGTACACAGACGTTTCAACCTATCAAGGAAAGCCTTTCGCTCTTCGACAAAGTGTGGAAAGTCTACGTAATGTTTTACGTCCACGTGATCTTGGCAATACGTACACACTGGTTATGTTGACAGTTATGTCTTGTGTCGTTACGCCAGAGTTCGCGCTGACAGCGTACGAATACGGAGCATGGTTACCCAGCACTGGTTCATATGACACGCTCGGCCGGAGCAATAGCCGGGATGTTGTTGTTGTTGTTGTCGTCGTCGTCAACGTCACTGCTGCTGCTGCTGCCGCCACCGCCACCGCATATACACTTGGCTCAATCCCACGAGGCTTAGACGTAGCATACACGCCTCACTTGTGTCGCATCAAAAGACGAATGTCCCCACGTTGTAGTTATTATGATAACCCCGAAGCTTCAGTGGAGCATATTATTATTGAATATTCTCGATATTAGCAATAGCGGGTTCGTCTGCGTGATCGTTTTAACATCACTGACAAACGTCCTCTCGCTCAGAGCAAAGTCCTTGGACCGCGGTCATGCCCTAATAAGCAGAGGTAAGTGCCCTTCGCGATTTTTTAGTAGAGACTAATGTTATAGACTGCCTACAAGTGACATTACCGTTGTGTCTTCTACATTGTGGTTCTTTTTTAACGAGCTGATCTCGAGGTGTCCATTTGTATGTACGAAGTGTGAACTCCTTCACTCCTGCGTAATGAGTGATCAACCTATATTTACTGGACTATAGTTCGGTGCTGGTTGGCGCCCGTAGTTTAGACAATATTTGTGCCCTGTGTTCGTGTGGGTAGCGTGCTTGTTCATATTTTCTGCTTTCTGTTCCTTTTTTCTATTGTTTCTTTGGGAACGAATTTGGGATTCGGCTCTTATGCAGCCTATACCTTCCCTTAATTCTAGATCTAAATTTAAAAAAAAAAAGTGGAGAGAGAACAATAAAAAAAGGAGACATTGCGCAATCTAAGTATAACAAAATTCTGATAAGGTTTACTTCACAAAAATGTTCAAATTCGGCACATCCACTTAAGACTGCTTACGTGTGGGAATACGAATGCCGTTTGTAGACCTCGGAACGCCATGGATGAACGCGCTCATTTTATACACTCATGACGTGGCGCCACCGTTGTCTGCGCCGCCACGTGCCCAATGACGCACGCAATAGGGCCCACCTTTAGTCAGCCAGATGACTGCGGCGTGACGTGCGCAATGACGCGCGCACTCGGCACACCTTTAGTAAGCCAGAGCCGCCGAGGCAGCGTGCTCGTCTCGCACCCCGGAGGCCCGGGTTCGACTCCCACCCAGTCTGAGCTGCACCAAATTTTTTTTTTCAAAGCATTAATTTGTTCACAAAAACCTCCCTGAGAAATGTGAGGTCAATCCGAGCATTTTTGACGTGTTTGTACTCTTTGCGCTGTCGGCCATTTTTGGTACCATCTTTCGGTCATGCCGACGGACTTTCGCGCAATGGGGCGTATAATGCTTTCGCATTAATAATACAAAGCACACCACGGTAGGCACCCCCAGCAGCTAGCGTAACCTTCTGGACGCTTCAATGAACTTATGCAGAGCAGCTATAATAGATCTGTGGCTGGTACCTAATTGACGGGCGCCAAAGGACAATAGGTTTGATGTTAAAGTTAAGCCTTGATCACTCGTCGGAAGTACGAGAAGCATTACGCGCAGGAAGGATAAGTGGCGACACAAAAGAAAGAGACGATCAGTTATTTCTGCAACTTGTGTAACAGCGCGAAAAATAACAAGGAAGGGACGACGATAGAGACAGAGTGAAAAGAGCGCTGACTTCCAACTGTTTATTCTACTGACGATGCTAGGCATGAACAAATGCAATTACAATGAAAGCCCAGCAAGCCACCATTCTGCAATTGTTTCTGGTTCGTTATAAAAAGCACTGAGGTTAGTTATAGAAAAACGAGACCTAAGAAGGTAAACACTTAGATGTAGAACTCTATAGCGGAAGCGTGGCGAAGTCACCTCGCATTGTCGTGAAAGACATTTCTTCGTGTACCGCGGGGAATTGTAGGTATCAGAGACCATCTAAGGAAATCAGGGATGACGACGAATTGCAAACTAAAAACAAAATGCGTTTAAATTTACTTTCTGTAATGATAAAAAAAAAGAATTGGCAAGGACATGGACCTTTGAGTAACGACGATACTAGAGAGTCAGCGGGCTTATTTAGGAAAATTTCTGTGTCCGGTTACCCACACAAAGCAGACTTGAGAAAAACCGTTCGGCGCAAGTGCAATAAACATACGAAGCAGAGGCGACCGCTTAGTGGAATTTAAATGTTTGCAGACCGCAAGAGCATCTGCAACATTTATTACCTTAGATTACTCCTTAGATTGCTGCGGACTCACCTTTTGGCGGCCAAGATAACTGCCAGAAATTCTGCGAGAAAATCCGGGGCATAATGCGGCAGGTGGAGAGCTAAAGACCAGCTATAAGCTGAATGGAAAAGATACCAACTCTGGCCTTGTCTAAATTTTGAGTCGCGTCCCTATGAGTAACAACGAAACTGCACGAGTTGATCTTGAAGACCTCCAAGAAAGCACGTAGGTATAGATTTTGCGTAGTTTTGGAAAGTTATCATAAAAGAATCGCCGCCCAAGCACTCCGTATAGATGGTCAATCAGCGAAACTGAAACGTGCGGCCCCGATGTTTATCACTGGGTTATTTCCGACGGTTCATTAAAGTCTTTCTCAATTATTGGTTACGTCTTTGTGTTTCTTAATCAGGTTACACACACGTTCGGCTACGACGTCACTGGCGGTATGCCCGCCATCCGCCGTTGTCGGATTGCCGCTTGCGATTCTTCAAAATTAAATTGCTTCGAAATTAAATCTGTCCGTCACGTAAAACAATGAATGGCTCATACCCCCTTAAGCAATATGGCTCGTATACCCCCGTAAACGCGGCCTCTCCATTACGACTACAAAAGAGAAGTGAAATTCTACGCTGGAATGATGAGCGGCAACGGAGCCAGCTGTGGAAGAAGACGACGACGCTCGAGCCATTGCTGATGATGATGATAGTTTTCGGCGTACAGGCGACAGACGGACGAATCGGCTAGCCACATACAGCTTCGCTGTAAAGGAAAAGTCAGGAGAAGTGATGAAAACCGGTTGTGAACGGGAGAGCTTTGGATCATAGTAGCTTCAGAAGGGTCAGTAGAGCGAGCTGCTTAAGTATGGAATCTAGCTGAGTAATTCCAGCCTCCATATGAAGCACATTATTGGCCACGAAGTTCGGCAGACAGAGACAGAGACGCTGAGTTTGCCTTTGAAGTAGTGTTAGAGGTCGTAGTTCGTAACAGACGAATTCAAGAAAAAACAAATAAAGTTTGTAAATCATCAATAAAGTAGCTCTACGAATACCTGCACATTTATTGCTCAAATGGCGCAGCAACCCCGTTGCAAAGTTGTCCTTTGCGAGCATGTGCCTCGATCTGCCGCTGCCAGTTTAACTTAAGTAAGTTATCTCCAAATACGATGTCATTTGCGGTATCTGCTCATTTCGATAATGAAGAAATGTGAACTGCCTTTGCAAGGTCAGATCCGCCTTTAGCTATAGCCCCGTCATCTTCCTTCTCCTCAAGCGCTATGAGGAAAGGTAAGGAAATTGAAAGGTAAAAACTGCAAGGTGAATGCGAGGATGACAACCTTGGACGAGTGCCCGTAATCAGATTACAAAAATAACGATTAGAATCTCGAGATTAGATTCTCGAGAGTAAAGCAGAGATACATTAAACGAGTGTTCGCTGTCTTCGGCCTACATCAGATGGAATTAGTAAAACGATACTGCTGCTGTGATGTTGACCGGGCGCCTGATTGTCCTGACGATGTCGGCTCCTGGAGGGTTTGCTTTTGTGCCTAGAGTTACTGCACTGCAGAGAAGCGCAGAGAAAAGGAGAAGATGGTTGGCTGCAGGCACAGCTTACTCCAAGGTACTTGCTGGCAGTTGCTTCGCCAGAGCGCCTCTTATGATGAGAGTTTCGTAAAGCGAAGCTTATAGCTACTCGTTATCGAAAGGAACGTAATTTGAAGCGCAGCGCTAGAGAGGTGGGCAAGACAACGCGAACAGCGAGGTAGAACGCGGCGCGGAAGAGAGAGGAGTGGCGCGGAGTGGGACGGTACGGAGGAGGAAGCCGAGCAGCCACGGCTTTTAATGCGTAAGCATTAGGAGTGTCAGATTGGAAAAAAGTGCGTGTTCCTATCCTCGCTCATCCCCAAGCTCTCCCATCCCCTCTCTACCTCAACCACGTGACGTGTTTGAGGTAGGGAGGGGATGGGAGAGCTTAGAAGAGCGTGTGTGTGTGTCGAGCGAGCTCTTGAACAACACTTTGCAATGTGGTGAACGCGGTTTAAATCATGGATCCGGGACCTCAAAGAGGTGTGACGTAATGCTACCGCATTTCTTCCGCGTTTACCGCTCAATCACCACAGAATTTTTTGTTAGCACAGAAGTGATGTCACTTCAATTTTAATTTTCAGATTTTGACCGTGTTTTCTGGGCTGGTTGCACTAGGCGTCGTTTCTGGGTCTCCGAGTATTTGGTCAAGCCAAGATGATTTACGGCATCCCAATTCGTAGCTTCATTTAATTCTTGTAATCTTTATTCTGTAATTTTAACTTTTGTAAAGATATTTGTAAATTGCCCGCGACACTACAATGCTGCGCTACCTCAAGCGCTTTGTTTTACGACATTCATAAGATGCCCACAACTCATTGCTTCATTTTGTTTTGTTCCTCCGATTCGCGCGGTACATTCTCTATTAATTTCGTATACAATGATGACGTTTACAGCACCTAGAGTGCTGACTCAAAACCGTGGCATCACTAGGGCGGAACGCCTCGGGTGCAGCGCCCAAGAGGGGGGGAACTACTGGGCAGTGAAAGGGCGGGGTTGAAATGGCCAATAATTATTCGTCAAAGAAGCGAAAAGGCGCCCGGCCGTGGCACTATGCGCTGACTACAAAAAATAAAAAAAGAATAGAAGTTTGTAGGAGGGTGCCCTTAGCAGAGCTTAAATAATGGCTTAGGTTGCTTTAGAACGTGGAGTTCAAATAAAATATACATGCGGTAGAGACGTCACCCCAGAGAGGTGCATGCAATATTGTTTCGCCGATACACCCGCGTAGCGGTCGTTGTAACTGTTGTAGAAATACTTTCCCGCCGGGTCCGACTGCGGTAGTGGACAGTGCAAGATTAGCATAAATTTGTGCTTTAGTTTTCTTACGAAAGCTCCTTCAAAATACCACACGTTCTACTGAGACTGTATTATTCTTCGCCTAGTCGCCTACTATATCTGGCTCGTCTTCATTTTCTCCTGCTTTCAATCCTCCTTCCGAGGTGCTTCTTTCAATTCACCTCACTTCAAAAATGCAGATAAGCTATTCTTGTACATACGTATACGCGGCTACGTATGCAATGTGCACCGCACGAGGCTATGCATACACCGTGCAACCACGGTGCATACACATGCATACGCATATCACTACAGCGTTTCTACGATCTCAAAGCTTGCATTTCTTGTCTCTCTTGTGCACGTTTATTTTTATAATGTAATTCTTGACATTCATCTGACAAAAGCTATTTGCTCCGTTTATTTTTGAGAAGTGTACTTTTTTGAAAAAAAAAAATACACACTCATGTTTTTCTGTCAGTTAGTACACACATTCACAACCAAAGCGCATAATAAGTTTGCGCTTTCGATGTGACATTGTGTTGGATTGGAAGTTGTGTGGTGCACTCGTTACTTTGGACATTTCAAAAAGAAATAAAAAGAATAAGTCGTCAGCTATACTCGTACAGAACCAACTTCGCACTGAAGCAAGCCATGAGGATTAAATTGCGCTTCATTGCTTGGAACGAGAGCGCGGAGAAGAAGGGGAAGGGGGGGGGGGGGGGGGGGTCGCGGCGGGCCACTGCCCCGGGTGCTGCTTACCCTATAGTGACGCCATTGACTCGTAACTACAATTGCTTAACCAACTTCTCTTTCTTAAGTCCACACGACCACTCACGTTCGCGATGGGAAAAGAGGTCGCACGGTTACATTCGATCATTGGATGAAGCGGGAATTAATGATAATTGCAACGGCACGTATGTTTCCGGAAATTTATATTGTCTATCCACGATACGCCCGAATTGCAAAGCTCGAGCTATCAGTCTATACGCGGATGCCAGGACCTCTGAGGGGAGTCGTGATTAAACAGCGGCGGCTCTTCAAGCAACAAACGAGCGACGGTCATTTCTAGGCCAGTTTACGCCAAGTTGTCGCTCGGACGGATGACGTGAAGGCTGTCACGCTGTGCTGAAGTGGACATCGTTGTTGACAGCCGAGACGGGCGCTTATCTGCCGACGACGCGACCGTTGGTAGGCCCAAGTGGACGGCCTCCTCGCCCGAGATGCCACGACGCGGCGCTTATTCCGGATTCGTTGTTGTTTTTTTATTATTTTTTTTTCTGCTCCTTCCTTTTTGGCTCGGGCAGCGATCTCCTTCGACGAAAGCGTCTCCCGATCGTCGACCTCGGGACGGGTTCAGCCCGTGAGATGACGGCGCAGCGGTCGGTCGCTGGCTTCGTGCGGATCATTGATTGGGTTAAGCACGTGGCCGCCCAGTAGTCTTGCTTGGTGTTAGCCTCGTCTTATTCCTGTCCATGGGTTCGGTCAGGCCGCTGTCTTGGACGACAGGCAACTCGATCTCAGAATGCGCGACCGATCCACAGGTAGGACGCCCTTATTTTTTTACGCCTACGAGCTATGAGGGACATCTGCGGGACCTTCATAAGAGGCCTCGGAGTTAACTTGTTCGTGTGCGTTCGTGTGCTCTGCGCCAGAAGTTTTCTTCATTTTATGACATGCTGTCGCGGGCGAAATGACAGCCAGGCGAAGAGACAGACGACAGAAACAAATTGCGTGTTATTTCTTTAAACTTTGAAGGTAAAGTCGGCTCATCGTTCGTCGAACAATGAGCCGATTGTACCTTGGCGAGACGCCGATAAGCTGGGCGCGACAACACCGTCATTTGGGTTTAATTGTGGATCATCTCTTGGCGTCCTGCCGTTAAACTTGTACGACGCAAATCGCAATCGCTCCTTATATGTGGTCGCCTTGACTGCTAGAGGTGCCGGCTGCGACCAAACAACATCTCTGATCTGTTGTCTATGGCATGACGTATGCGTTAACAGTCCTGAACGTGCCATATTTTGATGGCCCAATTGGAACGAGATCATCCTGTTGCCCTTCGACTAATGCTTGGATTACCTCGCGAAGTGCAATCTGCTGCATTACTTACTGAAGCGCATCAGTTACCCCTGAAGCTGCAAGCAGAGCAGTGAGCTCTACTATATCATATCGAGCGCCTGCACCGCGCATAGAATTGCCAATCGCTCCTTGATCGTCTGATTCAGCGCCCGTTTTCTCGCATGGGAAAAATTGCGCATGATTTATGAACGCTGCTGGCATTTCAGAAAATGCTGCTTCAGTTACCCCTCCGCCTCCGAAATACATCACCAAACACGTACTCCCCATTTATCTCACAATCCCTGACATACACAAAAAGTCTGATATGCCTGTTTCGCCAATATTCCAATTCGCTTAGTCGCACATGTTCGAAAGATTTCCAGATTATCTTCAAGTATTAACAGATGCATCTGTACACAGCGACGGTCCAGGCACCTCTGCAGCTTTTTTCTGCCCTTCGACTCACATTTCATATACCCTTTCCAGCCTCGCCAACAACGGCGGAGCTAGCAGCGCTGAAACACGTGCCAGAGAAGTTAACCGCATGGAAGATTGCCATCTGTACGGACTCCCGCGCTGCCCTTAGCAGATTACAACGCAGTCAGGTTGATTGTCCAGTTGTGCGCAGCACTACTGACTCTACCAACAAAATTGCATCACATGGTATTGTGCCACACCGGGTGCCTATCATCGAGGTGACGAGCGCTCCCCCCCTCTGCGATTAAATCAATCAATCAAAGCAACTTTATTTCGCAACTTTACAAGGTGGCCAAAGAAAAAGCTGCTACACTGCAGCTTGACTGGGCTCCAGCCACCCATCAGCAATGGAGACGAAACACATTTAGCATTTCTAACCCTTCATAGAAAGCATTGTACCAGACATACAATGTATCCAAGATTACATTACAATCAAACACGCCTCTCTAAGGACATGTAGGAAGTAAGGATGAAATAGAAAGGCTAAGTACTCATAATATACATACATAATACAATGGCTAGACACACACACAAAAAGATTTTTTTATTATTATTTTATTGCGTGAATAAACTTCTTATGTCTTTCTTCGTTAACGTTGTGATGTCAATATTCAGTGTGTCATAGTGATTTAATGTCTTATTTAATGTCGTTCGTCTGAGCACCGAGACTAATCCCGCGACGAAACAAGAATGCAACGCGGTTGACGTCAGCACCCGCCCCGCCTCGTTCCTGCCGACAAGGAGTCGTCAAAGGGATTTACGGGAGAACCGGCCCTTTGTTAGAAGAGAGAGTCGCCACCAGCCGCCCCATCGGTCTGGTGCGCTCTTACTGCTATTTGTATGATGTTACCTGCTGTTACTTGCTGTATCTGTACATAAAGTATAAAGCTTTTCGTCTCCTCTTCGCCTGCTGCAAGAGTCCGTCTCTTGTCCTCGACCCCGGGTCGCAATAATGGGCTATCTTTCGTTGCTCAATGGATGCCTTCACACGTAGATCGCCGGGAATGAAGAGGCTGATCGGCTGGCTTCAACTTGCGCTCATTACGACTGTCTGCCCTGAAATGTTGTGCAAGCTGGATGACGCTCGTCTGCTGGTTCGTCGCCACCTACTCAAGCAGAATCTAGACCAACGCATCCCAAATGGAACGTTCCCGCCCCGTGTTCGCGGTCGAGGCTTGCCTCGTCGCGCTAGAGTACTACTCAAGCTAAGGGTTGGCTGGGTGAACATGTGCGAACGTTTATACCGACAAGGACGTGTGGTCAGTCCATCGTTTTGGTGCGAGACACTTCAGCACCTTATATTGGAGTGTCCCGCTTTCAGTGCGAAGCGCACGTCGCTTGTGAGGGACTATCATCTCTATCTCCTTGGCCTGCGGTGTACGACACTCGACGCATATGTTTGTACCCCAGTCGTTGTGCGCCTCGACGCGATCAGGCCCATCGCACTCTCCTTCGTTTTCTAGAAGGAACTAACTTAAGTTCACGTTTGTGGCTTATTTATGTTTTCAAATGACAATACCTCAGACACTATTTCTTCTATTTTAACATTCTTTAGTATACCGTGACCTGCAGTGATCGACCCTACTGTGTGTGACCTGTACTGCGTGTGCTGCTTTATTCTTTGAGATTTGTCATCTTGCTCTTTCTTTCCCCTTTCCTCTCCTTCTTCCTATCTCTTCCATTTCTATGTTTATCTCCTGTCCTTTCTGAAGAGTAGGCAGGCCAACGCCTCTTCCGGTGGCAGTCGCCAGCCTGCTCCTCGCTTTCCCTTTCCGGTCAAGTGTATTTATGCTTTCAAAACAAATAATAATAATAATAATAATAATAATAATAATAATAATAATAATAATAATAATAATAATAATAATAATAATAATAATAATAATAATAATTAAAACGTATTGCATCCCTTTCTAATTATCCGAACACATACGCAGTACAGTTGACGCCTGCGTGCTTGTTCTCTGATGACTAGCACTTTTCTCACTCCACAGGCGAATTTGTACTCTTTTTTTCAACTCCCTTTATCTTTGTCCTAGGCAATTGCCTCTCATACATAAAAGAATCCGCAGCAGTTTCTTTCGAGAGAAAGGGCCAACGAGAGAGGACGAACCCTTCCTATCTGGTTTGTCGCACTCGTAAAAGTGGTGGCGCGTACGCGAACACGCTATCGTGAAGCGTCGGCAATTTCAACTGTGAGGGCGTAGATCAAAAGCAAGCGGTCGCGTTGTGCGAGGCGCTGTAAGTACCACGTGCCTTGCAGTCAGTACCGTGTGTTGTCCTCTCGGTATCTCTGACGATGTACTTAGGTGAGGTCAACTACTCGCTTCTTTGTATTTTCTCTTAGTCGCGTCTTTGTATTTTGCCTTAGCTGAGGCGATAATCCGCTAAATATACGTCGCTTGTGTATAACAAGATGGCACCTGTCACCACCACGAATTAAGGGCTGTTTCTATCTATCTATCTATCTATCTATCTATCTATCTATCTATCTATCTATCTATCTATCTATCTATCTATCTATCTATCTATCTATCTATCTATCTATCTATCTATCTATCTATCTATCTATCTATCTATCTATCTATCTATCTATCTATCTATCTATCTATCTATCTATCTATCTATCAGACATTTACACATCATACATTACCATAATTCGTATCTGTCGCCATATAACTCAAATGGATGTCCTCGCGAAATATTATTCATTCAGGCGTTTGAATTTCTGCTATGCAGAGGAAGACCCCCATGGTGGCGGGAGGTCCCAGATAAATTTTGGGCATGTGGGGTTCTTTAGTAGGCACGGATGTTTCTGTACGCATGGAACTCTTACAGAAAAAAGCTTTATGAGGAACACACCGCGGGGTATTACGTTCACGCGATGGTGGTCTGGCGTGGCAGAGGACCAACCTTGAAAAACACAAATAAAACTAGTCATGGCACCCACGAGAGTCAAACTTGAGTCCAGCGTGTCGACATTTAATATGTTTGCCATTTGATGCTGCTCTGTCAAATTAGGCACTCATACGCGTACAAGGCCAGCAAATATTAGATCATTGTATGTCATAACGAAACTAGCGGCTGTGCATCGTCAATACTCACAATATAAAAATAGAAAGCATATGCAATACTTTCTTCACTGAGACAGGGCACAATTTTGGCCGTCGGATATATTTGTATCTGTTTGCAACGTGTAACTGCAGAAACAAAGTCCATCCATAGACGCAAACAAATTAATCCAACAATTATTCACGTGTAGAGAACAGCGCAGTTGCACCCTTTCTTTAACAGCTATCTGTTTAATAAACCGGGCGACGCGGCCAGAGCAGTTCAGTGTCTTCGCACGTGCACCATACAAAAACAACTCAATCATCGCCACGACTTTTAACAGCGGAGCTGTTTAAGCCGAGCGTTAGTCCGTAATATGCGAACAGAAAGTGTGTGCCGATCCTGGCGGTAGTGCAGAAAGGATCCAAGCGTAATGGCACATACCCCTGTTCACTATAGCGAAGCTGATCCTGGCTAAGCCTAGATAAGCATGGTTGGGACTACTCAAGCTTAGTCAGTCATCGATAGCCAATCGATAGCCAATCCATAGCTAATCGATAATCGATTAATAATCAATAAATTCCGAAAAATTCTGAGGATTACTTAGTAGTGCTTAGCCTAACCCAAAAGCCAGGACTAGCTGGGTGCCCATCAGCTCCGCTGTCTCTTTAGCATTGCGCCTCCAGTGCAAGCTACGCTAATTTTTTTTGATCCCGCTTCCGTGCTGTCTGTCTTGTCTGTTTTGCGCCGTATAGAAGAAGAATGCGCAGCAGTCAGCATAATTAAGCTTGTTCTTTTGAGATAAACACTCATCTGTACGAATCAAAGCAGGGCTCCTGAACATTAGCAGTATCTGAGGAAAACGAAGAACTAACCGCGCGCGAACTGAATGCACCAGCAGCTCGAGAACGGCGTCAAAAAATGCGGAAAGCGAGCGTCTGAGAAAGGGGGGGGGGGGGGGGGAGGCTTGCTTTGTGTACGGAGAAGAGTTCAGTGACAGTGCTGGTACTCCGCAAGAAGCGGCGCGTCGTAGAACAGTTCGAACATGTTCCATTTCTTCCGTAGTCAGTGGATATTCCGAGTCTTGGATATTCCGTACGGAAGACCAGTGCACTGACCAAAATCCCAACACGAATACAAGAAACAATGTACGTCTCACCGATTCCCAGGAACATGCACCCAAACTTCCACATCGGACGGAGACAAGCCCGAGCACAGGCGCTCGCGAGAAAGTATGGACACCACCCCAATGTCTTGTACGTAGACGCGGCCAGCACCGCAAGAAGCACCGCATTCGTCACCAGCGTAGTCGAAAATCACGGGACCGAAATAAATACATCGTCGGTTTCCAGAGTGAGCGCTGCGGAGGCAGAGGAACTAGCGATATAGCGTTAGCCATCACGACGAGACCGCAGTGGGATTGCGTCATAGTTCTGACGGACTCTCAGACGGCATGCAGAAATTACTCCAGGGCCAAAATTTCCAGGGCTGGACATCGCATTCTGAATGGAGTGCACCAGCTGCCACCATACATACAAATCGTGTGGACTCCGGGGCATGAGTCCTTACGCGGCAATCAGCAGGCACACGCCTACGCCCGAGCGCATGCACACCGGGAGCCGCGAGATGACCGCGCCGAGCAGTTCCAACCAGAGCCCATACCATTAACCTACACTCACATCCTACAACACTATCGCTTTTCACGAAGAACACTACCCCCACCTCATAATTCTCTGACGCGAGAGGAGGTCGTATTATGGCGAAAACTCCAAACAAACACATATCCACATTTGAGTCTTTACCACGCCATACACCCTGCGCTGTATTCCTATAAATGTCCACACTGTGATCAATGTGCAACACTTTACCACATGGTATGGGCTTGCGCAAACACACCATAGCTAACACCCATAACACACCCCACCACACGGCAATGGGAGGCAGCGCTGTCCAGCTCCGACTCGACGGACCAGCTCAACCTGGTCAACCGAGCGAGAAGGGCAGCTAAGGCCGCTGGACTCCTGGACTGAGGGGACCACCCACTGCAGAGCGGAGGAGCTACCTACGCTCGCGTGCTCTTTTTATTAAAGTTTATTCTCTCTCTCTCTCTTTCTCTCCGTAGTCAGTGGTGGACTTCATCAACATGTATGGAGTCGAAACTGTGGTCACAATCAGTCGAAAATAGTAAAATCGGTGCTCGTTGCAACTGAGCCGAAAGTTTTTTGAGCGGAATGCGTGCCGAGAGAGGGGGAGTGATTGTGAAGAGGAAGAAGCGCTATTTTTGCAACGCTTTAGGGCGGACGACTCAGCGCCTTGGGGAAACGATGGTGAAGAAAGGGGGTGGGGGGATTGTGGTTATCGCCGGTAGATTCTGTTGCAAGGTAGTGCGCGGGAACCTATCGTTTGTTAGCTTTTTAACACGAAAGTGTTTTATGCCGGGGTCCACCAAGACTTCACTGACGTATTTCCGTCACGGAAATACGTCAGCTTACAATGTACACGAACATAATACAAAGAAAGAAACCAGAAGAAAAAGTTCCACAAACATGCAAAATTTGGAAATCGAACCCACGACCTCTCGGTCCGCGACGATAGATCGCCGAGCGTTTAACCCATTGCGCCACAAACGCATTTGCAGAGAGCTACACAGACGCGCCTTATATATCTAACACTCCTCCGTGTACCCGCGCTCTTGCTCGGGGCGGTGCCGCCGCCTACGAGCAGAAAAGAGAAGTACTGCATTATGACACTAACGCGCACCGACAGTGAACGCTTCGGTGGTCTCAGCACTACGACGCCTCGATGCCAGCATTCGAAGGGACGCTGGCATCAAGAAGCACTACCAACGCCACCTAGGTGGCGTTCACCGTACTCAGCACAGCGGAGCGTGGCCTCCGCAATTAGCTCTGAAAATGTTTCTGAAGTTGATCGCGGAGGCTGCAATTACGACGCGCTGTACGCGCTGATTTGACTCGGTGACGATTCAGTTACGTGCTTTGTCTTGCGCGTTGTATTAGTGTGTCAGTTACGTGCTTCGTCTTTCGCGTTGTGCTAGCGTGTGCAGCGTAGTGCAGCTTCCATATGCACGACGGTTGCTCATGGTCATCGACGTTGGTAGTCGTGATGGAGGAGACGTGCCACCAGGCGTCAGCGTGGGTGCATCAACGCCTAAGGGCGCTTTAGCCACAAAACACCAATAGACATTATATATCAATGTGCAATAAACATTACACTACTTCTGTGAAGACACGTTTCACTTTCGTGTTCTATACCGATTCCTATATAAGAGGGATCAACCACATTTTTTTCATTTCTGGCATCATCGTCGTTCCGATATATGGGCGAAGCTTGTACAGAAACGGACGCGGTCAAACGCTGGAGGGAGCGCGAGCATGACACTGCCTTCAACCTGCGCTTGAGCGCGGTCCCGGTATGGTCGGGCGTCACAAGCTGGTTAGCGCTCTCCTGGACAGGTAAAACGTAAGGATTCATTTCGCTCAATTATATTCCTTTCTTATCGGTGATAAGGTAGTCGATCCCGGTGATAAGGTAGCCGGATCGGTGCTCGGACCGTAAACGAAACGCGAAAAGGAATAGCTTTGGAATAGAATGGCGACATAACCCGGTCCTGCTTACAGTTTCGTATTACGTCCTTGCTGGAAACTTTGCAAACTCCCTCTAACCTTTCCTGATTCCGCTGCCACTCTCTATTTTACCCATCTGACTTTGGTCAAGGAGTGATCGCAATCCGTTTAAATATTCGCTTTCATCATCAGTACCAGCGTCTTCGAGTGTTAGGCGTAATCACGAAATTTTCTGAGTGCTGCAATTTCATCTTCACGCGGAACCTCGCAGTAGTCGCATCGCGTAGCGACAGAACGTGGAGGGTATACGCGAACTGACGTCCGCGCCTCTCACAGAAACTCGCAGAGCACAGCGCCACCTTGTGCGCCTTGTGCGCCTTGTGCGCTGTAAGTGCTTCGCGCGGCACGAATGTACAGAATACAACGAAAGCAGTGAAAACATTGCGGAGGCGTACAAGCCACTCACCGCACAGTGTATCGGCACGGCGGTGTGGGAAGCGCCGTTGCCTCTTCTCTCGGAGACAATGGTCCCTTCCATCAGCGGGGGCAGCGACACGAATTGACGTTGGCAGAGGCGGTCGCCCAGAGCACTGTCACCCTACCTGCGGCGCTTTTAACCGAGGTCTTCGAGCATTCTTGGAAAGCTTCGAGCAAGGAGCAATCGTGTGGTGCCTACAGGAGTGCATTTACCCACGTGCAGACATATTTGTACAGTATATACCAGGTGATCGTTTAGTAGAAGCAGACGTTAATAAATATTTTCAGCTGCATTGCTTGAAGAGGCAGACATCACGACAAACCGTCGTGCGATTTAACGAAGTTGCACTCACTCACATTGTGATTATTAAATTTAGGGCACATTTCCCGATTTGTGACAAACGGGTATAAGTTTGCAGACTTGGACTACCGTCGCACCTGTGCTGGCTCAAGTATCTAAATATACTTGCTCAAGATTGTTTTGTCTGTACGTGTGTGAACGTCCGTGCGTGTGCGCGCGCGTTTTCATGTTATACTTACACTATGCATATTTTTGTAATGAAACAGCTGACATGACCAACGACGCGAACAACTGAGGTTCCGAAGCTATTTTCTTGAGCCCCACACGAGTATTAACAAAATACAAAAACAACGATCGAAATTTCGCCTCTGGTTGCGTAACTGCTTTTAGGAAACGCAGCAAGTATGTTCTATCAATGGCGCCTGCGTCCTTCCGTTCTTCTACGACTCTGCTGCGCCGTCGAGCAACAGTCACAGCAGTGTGCGTTTTGTTCTGGCCTCGGAGAAGACAAAGACGTTCGGTGAACGTGACGCGCACGTGGAGTCCCGTCTCGTCAATGATGTCAGGTCCGCAGATGTGCGTTTCAGCAGAAACAACGTTCGCTTGCCTCAGCATGTCCTCCGAGACCGCGCTGCGCCGAACCAACAATCTCGAAGGCCTCGACCTCACGCAGGCGTGCAGTACAAACAACTGCTTCGCCGCTATCCGTTATGCGCGCGCGCCTCTACACTTCCTCGTCTGCGCTACTCATGCGACAACGTCGCCCTCGATTCGAGAGACACCTCACAATACAGCTGCCAGCAGGCTGACTTGAGCCTCAACTGCGCATATAAAATAGGCCTCTGCAGTGAACAGCATGAGCTATTTAGCATTTATCTCATTGGCTTGCCCACGGCAAGGCATGCCCACGTTTTAGATTTTTAACAGTGAAACATACGAGCATAGAGAAATGGTGAACAACGACGAACGGCGTGGTGTCTTTGTGGTCTCCGCTGATCTAAGCCAAGAGGCAACCGAGCGACGTAACCACTCTTCGACTACGGTTACGACAGAGTGTGAAGGATTGGGTCCCGCCGTTGCCGTAAGTAAAGGCCCTTTTTATCGCTGTAGAAATAACTATGACTTATCAATGCCGAGAGGAGAGCATGATATTGTTAGTTGCGTATGAGAACAAAATAGGGTGTACATAGGCCTAATACGACAGCTCACTTTTTACGCTGGAACTTCGTACTGTGCGTACAGTGGCTTGTACTTCACTCTGCAAGACTCGGCGACTCTATATATGTCTGACAGTTGTCATCATTAGTCCCAATGTAACTGGTCGTACCTTAGCACTTTTCTCTCATCTTCCGAACACTCATGGTTAATAATGTGTAGCATCCTCGTTGTAATCAGACGATGTTCAGACGATGAAGTCAGCATTGCGCACGTCAGCCCTTCGACTCAGTCCTTCGCATTCTTCAGCATGTAGGACACAAAATAGCCTGCATTATTGTACCTCTGTTTCTGTGAGTACATGGCTACGGATGATACTTTTCTACCGTACTTACAACACGTCCTTACAGTCACTACATAGCCTACACGTTAGACAAGTTTCCCACCATTTATTAAAAATATGCCATTTAATCTGGCACTCCTAATCGGGGACCACCCTGAAATACAACTTGAAGATTGTCATCGGCATCAACTTTTTGAAGAGAGCAGAAATACTGCACAAACTTTAAGATCGTAAGGCTCCCTCGCGAATGAACTGAAAATATATCTTTTTTTTAAGATTTATTTGAATTTGGTTTCCTGTTCTCGCCATGAATTTGGTTTAGCTTACACCTTGCGTGTGGCGCAATATGTCCTCAGTCGATCTTGCGCCAAAAAGCCTGACACAACAGCAACAATTCTCCCGCACAGCCCGTACGTGCCTCAAAGATCGCTTACGCGTCTATGTGGAAAACAAGTAGCCAAAGGATACGACAAAGATCACCGTCTACACTAAGTCAGTGCGCAAAGAAATTATTTTCCTCAAATTCTGCACGCCCGTGCACGAGGATGGATGGTTTCGAAAGCGAGTCATTAGACAAAATATGGACGTGAACCTATAGGGCTGCCTTTAAACATTTCTAGGTTTAGCAGCAGTATGGAGAAGCACTCATTGCAACCAAAACAGCCAACTTCCGCTTTGTGGCAGTCGAGTACAATATGACCACGATATAGACACGCTATCGCCCAAAACATTGGTAGGCAAGGCTAGACTTGATAAGGTTAATCAGATTGGATTTCATTGTAGCGTCATACAGACGTCGCACGGCCATGAATGAGTGCCACTGCGCGGTTCTTATCTTGAAAAGTGCACGCATATAATAACGGAAGGGAGGAAAAACGTTCATATCGGTCAATACACACCCGTGTTCAGTGGTTTGGAACACAGCATGTTTAACAGAAGCAAAGATTAAACATTGCTGACAAGCACATCACTGCGAAAACCGGCACCGCTCTAGTCCTAAAACCTACAAATAGTGAATGATGAGCTGTTGGGTCGGAAAATGCGAGGCAAGCGGTAAAAAAATTAGTCGTATAACTGTGCAGGAACCATCGACCATGATTGAGGTAAATAGCCGAACGCTTCTATAAACAGCTAGAAAGGAATGGATGCACTTCAAGGGGTATATTTCTTACAACGCGGATGTTCAGGTAGCGTTTGTTGTCTCATTGCGCGATTCCGCTGGGAACAGAGCCGTTATATAACCACTACATCTCTGTAGCGAGGCGGTGACCTCTCCTGCAGCCGCCACAGGGAGAGAGGGTGACGGGATATATAGCCGAGTGCTCTACCACAGCCTCTGAACATTCTTTCTGTCTAAACCTTCCGACGCACCAAAGTTGTCCCGAACGTGTCGGCGGGCCCGGCTATTCGCTTACGGGCGCAACTGTTACAGGCGATGTTACGCAGGATGTCACGCAGCTATATGTCTACAATGCAGCTGAGCTTTCAACTTGTCGCTCAATGCCTATTTTCACAATCTCCGGGACAGCCATAACTGTTTATCAAAATTTGACCAAATATTTATTTTGTCGTAGCACAAGTAATACATAGAACCCCTGTGTTTCTTAGAACTGCGTTCACATCCAAGGTCTTTTTTTTTCTTCTTTTAATATGATATACTTGCGGTTTGCGTTCGTCAGCGATCGCGCATTACAACTCGGTTGTGCGAGAGCACGCGCTCTTTGCATCGCGGCGCCTTTGGTGACGCGGTGAAAGTCCGACCACCAATCACGGAAACGGCCGTTCTTAATTAAGAGCCAAAGAAAGCTATTCACTATAGAAAACAGTTTCCTGCGATTTTAAACATGCTAGAGCTGGCGTTCGAGGGTTAATCGCCCAGTGCCACAGACAGGTGGACGTGTAAGCAGAAATGGGCGCGACACTTCGTTTGACACGTGAAGTGACTTATATTGTGCCGACGATGCTCACGATATGGAGTCGAAAGGTCGAACGTCTTCCGTCTTTATTGAAATGGGAGGTATTTATGGAGAAGCGCTAGGTCCATCTAAATCGACACGTTCTGGCCAGGCACTCGCCAATGAGAAAGTAGAGAGAGAAAACCGAGTAGATAATGACGATGGCGACGACAAGACTGGAAGTACATCCTAAAGACACTCAGAGGCAGCGTTCTGTCACCAAGAAATTGAAATCAGCCTTGTTAACAAGTCTGGTTAGCTGCTGACTGGCTGCGTTTGTCCCGGGGCAAACACAAATAAATGATTTTTTTCGGCAGTCCTTGATGAGGGCACGTCCGTCGGTTTTGTTTAGAAATACTCAACTTTCTTTTTTCAAAATACTGACATACTCAAGGTGAAGCGTGGGCCAGTTGAAGAAGTTAAATAAGTTGGCGTAGGCGTTGCAATTGGCCGCGCCCAGCATTCTGCGCAGTTTGTCCCGTAGAGACGCAAGCGCCGATAATGGATACACAACGGCGGCGAACAGTGCCCGTTGAGTGACTGTTTTAGACGTTGCAGAACGTTCAAGTAGCCCACTGAAATGCCATCACCTTTTATACTCACCGACGCTATATAGTGGAAGACTTGACCTCTGTAAACCAGTCCGTGGAGCTATTAGTGACTCCAACTACATGTTCGCCCCCTAGCGGCCGCTCCGAGAGCCAGTCGATCTAGATTCAGCCTCAAGTTCTTGCATTACAGCGTGCGCTGCAACATTGACATGACATGACAAGAACTTTATTCGAGTCCTGAGGAACTGAGATCTAGGCGAGTCGAAGGCTCCCCCAGATTACGTCGGTGGCTCCGCCCACGATGGGATCGGGAGACCAAGTCCCGTCGCGATGTCGTGGGCCCTCTGGACAGTCTGGAGTTGAATTTGAAGATTGCTGCTCTTGAGGGATTCTTCCCATTGCTCTTTCGTGATGGGTGGAGAGGCTTTAAGGGCTGGGCGCAACCAGAGCATGTCATCAAAAGAGCACGAGTCATGACCACAATTAGGGCACTACTGGGAGTGGTCAGGGTCTATACTGTTAAGGGACCGAGGGGGTGGGATACAAACGGGTTTGCAGAAGTCTGAGTGTGCTAGCCTGAAGTTTGTTCAATTTGGGGGGGGGGGGGGGGGGGGAATGTCCTCCTGCCGAGACGATAAATGGAAGCCATTTCGTGGAAAGTACATAATGGATCTTTGTGGATAGTGACCTCGTTCCGAGCCTGGCTACCCCCGACAGCGCAGTAGGCCTGCTCGTTAGGATTACATCCGAGCGGGTTAGTTAACCCGCGCTGCAACATTGCCTCATAGTTCTCGAATCGCCGTGATGCCGCCGCGCACAAGCTCGAAAAAAAGAAGAAGAAAACGGATGTCTAAAGAATTTTGCTGTGTGTCATTATGGCGTGTCATTGCGGTGGAAACACAGCAATGTATGATTTTATCATTTCTCCGATGAAGCAGACGATGCGCATCGGAGAACGACATGGATAAGACATTTCACATTGAGAGAGAGAGAGAGAGAGAGAGAGAAAACATTTATTTGGACCATCGAGGTCGTTGATCTTGAGGAAGAGTGGGTGGTGTCCTCATTCCAAGGCTCCACTGGTCATGGCTGCTCGACGTACTTGCTGGACGAGAGCTTCTTGTCCCGCCAGGGTAGCGCAGGTCAGCTGTACCTCCCACCGCTAAAATAACGTGCTAGGCGTCTTTAAGTGTTGAGGTTTGCCCCCGCACCCCCACGAGATGTGAAAGAGTGTAGGGCATGTGTCGCCGAACCAGGGGCAGATGCCGTGATATGGTTGTGTGTATATTTTGCTGTATCTGTGTAGGTTTGGGAATGTGTTTGTTTGGAATAAGTCTGAGAGCTACTGCCTCTTCAGTACTGAGCTTTTTGTGAGGGGGAGGACAAATCCTGCGGTTGAGTCGCTGGATCTCGAGTCGGTCGCAGTAATTGGATGGCAATGGTACACGTCTGCTCGCCGGGAATAAAAAAAGTCGTCCAGAGTGAAGTGTTTCGATTAAGCCAACATAGTATCGGTCACATTTTCACATACATTGCTTTCTTTTTATATATTTTAAATATGTTGCTGGCGTTTCAAATCGCGAGGTGTACTTAGTTTAGGCAGGCTCTATAATAAACTTGGTGAAGTACGCTTAAGCTTCATTTGGTTTTGTTAGTTTAGTTTTCTGTCCCTGCATTATTGTTACTAATGCCTTAAGCATTAGTAACAACAAGCATTAGTGTAGCAATAAGCATTAGTAACAAGCAAGGGATGTTCTCGCTAATGTACTTTTGTCCGCAAGCACCGGTAGCAGGAACGATAACTATAGCTCGGAAGGTCTGAAGTTGATCATGACACATGTTATGCCACAGGGCGGCATATCGTTTTGATAGCACATGCTTTAGTTTAGCAGTGCAAGCAGAAGATGCTGTTTTTTTTTTTTTTTAATCAGCGTGGTGAGTTGTCAGTTACCCTAGCCTGAACACTGCATACTGCGAGCATCAGACGCAGACTACAAGTTTATCACACGGATCAGCTAACTATACAGAGAAGGATGCACCCCGACTCACAAGCTGAACTCTCATCTGTTTTATCCTAAGACACACTGACCAGGTAACTTAGCAGCTTTTAGCCTCGTTATATCAGTGCACAATATCCGTATTTAGCTTCTGAAGGCACGACATGCGTTACTGCCTATATATTGTGGGATGCTATATGATATACTGTAACACCAATCGCAGTGCGGATTTGCTTATATAAAGGTCGAAAACAATCAAGTATCGTACCGGTACCAGTCGACCAACGCCGCGAACAAGTGTTTGCACCTTTCAGAGGTCCGCGACGCACAAACACTTCCTTTTTTTAACCTACAACTCGCTTGCAAGGCTCTTTGTCTTTAAAAAAGACTGACGCGGCTCACTAGGCAAACGCGACTTTTGCACACACAGCGCAACTAATTCCGCGGTTTCGTCGCTGAAATCCTTGAGACCGATAAAAAAAAGTCGCAGTCTCACCCTAAAGGCGAAAGCATCAATTGCGATAGCAAATTAGTAGAGAAGCTATACGGAGTAAGGATAGTAATATTATCGGCTGCATAAACTTGGACAGATTCGCTTACTAACTGAATTAAGAAGCATGGTGTCAGCGCGCAGAAGCAAACACGAATAGATCTCACTCGACGACCGCAGACAACTGCTGTGAAAACGCTGGCGTGAGCAAGCGCAGCATACAGCATACGGCCAATGAGAGTTTTTTCTACACGCGGACACAACCATCGGAGACGGAGCCCTTAACAGCTTCGCTGTAAAGAAATTCTGGGATTTTACGTGCCATAACTACGATGCAATTATGAGGCACGCCGTAGTAGGGGACGCTCGATTAAAGTTTGAGAAACTGGGGTCCTTTAAGGTGCACCTAAATCTATGTGCACGAGAGTTTTTTAAAGCGAAGCTTTATAGACTCACAAGTGTCGGCGGTGGTGGTGGTGTCACGCTGAAAAGTGGGCCGATCCTGGCGATAGTGCAGAAAGGGTCCAAGCTCAATGGCACATACACCTGTCGTGTGGGCCGGTCCTCACTCACGCGCTTTCACTCGCACATACAGCATACGGCGCGCGGTGACGATTTTATCGCCCTTGGACTTTATACGGAACCTCACGGCGATGACGACGACGACGGCAGAAATCCGCTTTGAGTGTCCATATAATTGCCATCGCAATAGTAAGGTTCTCGGTAGTAAGGACCCTTTCGGCTTTGACGAAGTACCTCGATTCTACGCCACAAACGAGAAACTTCAGCATAGCACACACATCACCAAGCGAAAGAGCCGCCGTGAACCTTGATGTCGTAGCCATGTTTGCTTATTTAGGCAGTGTTGCCAGCACAGATAATTGATTCAGGAGTTGCCAATAAGTTGCCGCCTTGGTGACTTGATATCACGGTTTGCAGACCACAGACAGTTTCCGGCAAGAGAAGCGGCAGTCGAGGAGAAATGGAGAGAGAAAAACAAATATAGGCAGGGAGGTTAACCAGATGGACATCCGGTGTGTTACCCTGCACGGGGGAGAGGGTATGAGGAATTAATAGAAGAAAGCAGAAGGCGAAGATACAGATAATTCACTTTCACTGTAGTTTGCGTAGGGTGTCTGTCTACAAGCCGGGAAATCTGCAACGGGCCTATAGGCACACTGCAGAACAACAACTGTCCAGCACTGAATGAGAACGAGTTTCACTCGTCAAAATATAATGTAGACGCAACAGAAGCATCCTACTCATTACTGTTACGACTGTGAGAGAAGGTGAAGGAAATAAAAGAAAAACTGCATCCGTGGATCACCTTTTCGAGATAAGAGAACATCAATCAATATTACCGAAACTTTAGGATATGGCAGAAATTCATGCAAGAGCGATGCGACCTTATTGATAAATGAGAGTTGGATTAAATTATATCCAAAACTACGCCAAAACTAGGCCTGGTAACTGTCACGTAAATTTCATATGCGTGAAAAGGACCGATTTATATGGGAAAACACTGCGACGTCACATCGCAGTGACGTTGCAGTGAAGTGAAAGTATACACCGGTTTCATTTTGTGAGCCGGTGAGCTAGTTTATTCTCCGAACAAATCAAAAGAGTGTACTGAAACAGCAATTCACTATTATAGCCTGATCTAGCTTTTCTCGTTTAGCGTATAATAGCTGGTCCTGGACAAACGACACAGCTTTCGCGCGAAAGCACGCTCTGACCGTGTTCGTCTCTGCTAAGCTTTCGCAGCGCAACCACGTGTACGCTGAAAGCCGCGCAGAAGACACCTATAGCTGCGCCTCCATCGTTTTATCACTCGTGTTTTTTTTTTTTTTTTTTTTTTTCGCTACCCTAACCTAGCCAACCATCCCGATGGAACACCTTACAGGACCACGTGCAGTTTGTAAAGCGTGTCTTCGCTCGATTCGAGTGTTAGTTGGAACACGTTGAGTGCGAAGCGCGTACGTTTAACAACGAGACAGGAACAAAAAGTCACGAGCACGAGCATAAGTTCGCTACTGTGGTTTATCTTCAAGTAACATTAATATTGGTGCACACGAGGTGCTTCAACACCAACTACAAGTCAAGAGAAATGCGTCTTTTCCCCGCCAAAGAACCCCCTTCCAGGTAATGGTGTCGCTAGCTGCGTCAACGTGACGTCGCGGCCGACCGCCTTACACCAACGAGTAGCGCCATTGGAGCCAGGCTTCTCTGAGTGCATCCGTACCTACAGGCAGTTCCTAAAGGCGCCCTTTTCTTTCTTTCTTTCTTTCTTTCTTTCTTTTTTTTTTTGAGCGAAAATAAAATCTTAGCTCAAATTCTTTATCTGTACGTTAGAATACAACAGGTGAAAAGGCTTATTTGTCAGCTGGAGTTATACGTTAGTTAGAACACTACAGCGACCTCTGGTGTGAAAGTTTATCGAACACTGCGCCCACCTTTACGGGTGTCCTGGGGCACTTATCGGCGCCCCCGGAAGGCTTCTAAAAACAGCTTCTCATTCGTGCGTCGTGAAGGGTTCCTATACAGGACGTCCGCTGCATAGCCCTCCTCGTAGCCGTGCGCAGCCGCATGCACTGGTCGCGTGCTGGTAAAGCGGGACGCTCGCTATCTCTCGACTGCCCGCACTTGGAGCGGAGGGTCTCGCCTCGCGGCCAACTAGATAAGTGAAGTGCCACGCTCGGTCTACCTGCTCTGCGCCTGCTTCGACAGAGCCTCGAAAGCCGTGGCTCATCTGGCAGCGTAGACGCGCCTGCAATGCTGCCGTCTAAGTGCCTGGCGTTGATTACTCGAAAACGGTTCTGACAACAGCAGGTGTGACATTGCGGCAAGCCATCAAAATCCCCCCCCCCCCCCCCCAAAAAAAAAAGAACGAAAAAAGAAAGCTCAGTATATATATTGTTAAACAGGCTTTCTAGCCGTTTATTTCTTTCTTTTTTTCTCTTTCTTGTTCGGGTGAAAATAAACAGATGAGTTTTTGTCGCCGTTTGTTGGGAACGGCTACTCCTTTTCGCTTTGTTCGTTAAATAACACGACATAAAATAAAGAACAATACATCAATTGTTGCGTTAGGTAATAGCTAAATAAAACGGAGGAAAATGTTGTGGCGCTGCGGGTTGAAGCATTCCGGGAAAAGATTGCAGTTGAAGCGAAGCCCGCGGAGGTGCGCGCACGAATGAAACACGTCTTCAAAGAAGCGCCCAAGTGCGCCCATTCACTGCCTTTCTACCCGTCACGCTGCTTCAGCGGCTATGGCGTTGTGCGGGTCCCATTAATGGCATTAGTTTTGTTCGCCGGAGTGTGCATACACCCAAAGCACGGTACGCGAGCGTTCTTGCATTCCGTCTCAACAAGAAAGCCTTCTTCGGTTTACGCGCAGAACCCCAAATGATCAAAATTATCGCGTAGCTTTCCACTACGACGTCTACGTGTTCCTTTGGGACGTTACGGCAATAAATAAACGATAAAAATGATTAGTTCCAAAATATTATCAAGGAGCAAGATACAGAAATGAAAAGCTTTACGGTAGGAGCCCGTCCGGTTTCTGCATATAAATAAAGTTTTTCTACTACTACTACTACTACTACTACTACTACTACTACTACTACTACTACTACTACTACTACTACTACCTACCACCTCACATGCTTCTACATCTAGATAAAAATATAGTGCTTTATACTTCAAAACTTACTCGCTCCAAGCCACAATCCTCTTTGTTATCTATAAAAGAGCAAACGCACTGCTGTGTGCGTCATTAGGTTACCTTGCGGGCAGTAAATAGCGCAGAAATTCGTCGTTTCCGTTACTCTTATGTGGCCCCTATAGACTGGACTTATCGAGCGTCGGCCTCCAAGGTATCCGGAAGCGCCAGTGATATATTTCTGGGAATTCGCTCTCCCTCGTTCCTGAGGGATCGGCAAAGCCGTCAGATTACACGTGTAGATATGCACCCTTCCGGCAGCTGCTCTGAGATAAATTTGACGGCCGACATCCCCAGAACCGCATTAGTACGGCACTACTGCGCCGACCAGTCGAACCTCGTGATTCAGTACAGCGGGCAACACGACCGCCAGATGCCTTCTTGTTACACCGTAAGCTACACTGTCTTTTTTTTTTTTTTCTCCTGTCAGTACGCTCTTCTTGTGTGCCCCCCAAATATCGTTAGAAACTTCATTTTCGAGCCACCCTGTTCAAAGTACATGCGAG
This sequence comes from Dermacentor silvarum, assembly GCF_013339745.2. NCBI lineage: Eukaryota > Metazoa > Arthropoda > Arachnida > Ixodida > Ixodidae > Dermacentor > Dermacentor silvarum. The sequence continues at coordinate 250,075,861 of NC_051155.1, forward strand.
ACGCAGAAATAATCTATAGGATTTTTTTGCAAAAGTACGTAACTAAAGTCACCATTTCGCGCCAATCAGAAAATTAGCACTTCTTTTTCTTTATTTTGAGGTTTTTTATTTTCTTTTCCAATTTGAACGCTCCATAAAAGTTGCTTGCATAATTTCTAAATCGATTTCTGTTGCGGAGCTACGACGTTATAAACCTGATCTTTGAACATTTTCTTTTTTCTTTAATGACATGTATACATTTTCCTCAATGCTTGCAAAGCATTTGAAGTCTGAATGTTCAACCTGCTCCCAACAACAGTATGACCGAGCGCGATTAGAAAAGTTAAGGACAGGCGAGAATGTCAACAGGATCGAAGCACGTCCGGTTTTCACTCAACTGAGGGAAATGGACGCTTATTTGGGCAAAAAGAGAGTAACCTTCCTCCCTCCCCTGCGTAAGGAATTAGCAACGGACGTGTCTATTTCGTCGTTTTTCACATGTTTTACGTCTCATGATGAACGATTTCATACAGGAAATTGCAACAGGTATTAATGCTCCCAGTGCTTGTTACACAAATGCGAAATTCCCAAGCAGCGTCTTCAGTTTTCCTAATTATTTGTTTCTTCGCGATACGTTGCATACACTTAAGCGATTACAGTATTATCCGTTATAAAAAAGGGAGGCAGACGTTTCGCCACATAAAATAACTAGCAGGGAACTATAAGGCCGTGAAAATAAGCCTCTTACCAAGAGTCTTCGACATCTATAAGTGCTTAATGTAAAGTGAAAAATAAGTAAGCCTGGGCTTCGTAAGCTAAGTCCCCTATTTAAAACTGCAGCTGCTTTAACTTTTCTAGCCGAGTCAATTTCTGCGTAGACGCTCTTATACTTGTAGAACTAGTGGCAGACACTCCAATAAAAATCTTTAAAAATTAAGGAAGAAGAAAATGCTTCGACAGCTGCTAGCATTAGGATAAAGGCTGCTAGCATGCAGAGAAAATGAACCAAACAAATACATTCACTTGTCACTTTGCACCTGTTTATACTTTTCAGAGCATGAATCTGAGTTCATTGAAGGAAGAGTGAATGAACTTGAAGCAGTTCTTTGTAATGAAATCCGAGTGCGAAAACGCTCCAATCGTGCCGACAATATTTGATTCCTAACTCTCCCTAAGGAGACTACCTCTCTACAACTTGGGATTATACAAAACGGCACGCACGAATCAAACCCGCAAGCTGGCCATAACATGAAGAAAAAACAAGTGTCATTCAATTTTCATGTTTTCGAAAGCCCAATATTGTCCAATCCCCTCGGTTTTTATGATTCCGTTTTTTAGAATGCCTAATTAATATTGTGCCAGAAAAACAGTTATTCATGAAATTGGCCGCATGTGCGGCGTTGTGAACTTGTACATATTGTAAACGAGCTTCTGTAGCCCATATATATTGACTGCTTGTAAAGAAATGAGCCTGAACCGCTTCCTGAACCCAAACCGTAGAGGAATGTTGCCACTATGTGCCCCCTCGACTGATCAGCATATCATTTCTTTTTCAACAAGAAATGTAAACAAAAGTGGAGGATGGGGGGGGGGGGGGGGGGGGGGGGAGGGTCTGTCACTGATACATCCAAGTTTTTATTGCGTTGTTTCGTCATGCCTACTGCGGCTAATGTACTGTTTCCAGTCGCAGGAATGTAGTTTCTTTGGTGTCACTGTCCTGGATAGGTGCTCGCTTAGTTTACTAAAGTTATTCAGAAGGATTAATTCATTTCGTAATGACGGGAAATACAACGTGGTATAATCTATCAACGAAACTCGAATGCATCAAGTAGCCAACCGAAATTATGCATCTATTAAAATGACTTGTACTTCATTGAATTCCTTTAATCACTGCGTCTCGCCCTTCATACATGGGGAAATGTGGATGCATCTATATTGCTACCAGAGTATGCCAGTGGTCCTGAACAAGGACGTGAATGCATGACAAAGCAAAGCTCGAAAAGTCCTTGATGGGCGAGGCACAACGTAAAAAAACGCCATTTACAGATGTGCTTATGTCTAATAAAGAGCAGGTTTTCGTGCTGGGTTATTTCCAATATCATCGAGCGGCAAGCAAGATTGAAGCATAAAATGGAGTACGAAGAGCAGATTCAAGATGAACCCGGTATACTGATAAGAATTCCTGCCGCGATCACAGGAATTGACTGGATTGGCTATTTGCGATAAATAAGCTACCTTGAATGAAATGTCAGATGAGAGGGGAGATTGTGAAATGCTTTTAATAAATGCCGACACCTCACGATCTCTTGCTTCACGGGCCCATACACGGTCATCTTGTCAAAAAATCTGAGCCTACGGGCAACCAGCACTGAAACTTCGCGTGCGAACAGCGGTGCCGTAACACACAGCCTAGCGAGCGGTGGAAACAGTTTTCAGTGGTAGATGCAGCGATTTCGCGTCATCAATTTCACCACTCATCTTAAGGCATCTTTACAGGTGTCCAGATTCTGACCTGTTTGGGAACCGGCGTGCTAGATAGAACGTATGAGCGCATGCGCTTCTCCAACGCGCATGGGTAGAGCAAGAGCTTGGCTGGACGCATAGAGCTAAAGCGAACCTTGATTCAGGCGCGCTTAAGTTATAATCCAAAATGTGGTACCAATTTCGTGGCCTCCCTATCAGAAGGTGTCAGCATGTTTCAGCTACACACTCAAACTGCCGTAGCGCCTCCTGGCCGGCGCTGGTTCGCCATAAATGTTCACCAATACGATATTGCTTGCAACGTCACAGGGTTTTGCACGATCTACTTGCGCGAAGATGTTACACTAGGTGGCCGTTTCGGGCGACAGATGACCTCCATTACAGCAGCTTTGACTGTTCGGCAGCAACTGAAACATGCAGTCGTGCAGTCATTCGGCACAGTTGTGCTGTTTACGAGACGCGAAATCTACGTGCCCGTAAGAAGGCAACGCTATGAGATAATTCTTCTGGCCTGACTGATTAGTCCTGCGGGTTGCAATTGCGACACTCCCGTTTCATGATGACCCTGAGCCAAGCCGCGCTCTTCCGGCTCCTTTCCCACAGCTATCGCAACCATCTGTGTAAGCAAACAAAATAGGTGGCGTGTAGTTTTGTCTCATTACTGCAGAACGGCGATACCGAAGCAAGACGTCGGGAGGTGCATCTTCCCCAAGTGCGGGTATCTGTATATGTACAGCTCGTCGGCTTTGCACGCCTTCGTTTAGCAATTATCTTTTAGAAGTCTGAAATAAGGTGCACGTGTGAAGCGTGGATACTGCTGGAATAACCTTTATGTAAGGCCACGTATGTGTCATTTGCTACGCTGAGCAATGAGTGACAGCAGCGACCAGTTGTGCTTTCTCAGAAGGGACGGGCTTCCCCGAGTAAATGACACGGCTATCGCTCTCCACAGGCCGACCAAGCCCACAGTTTGGAGCCGGGCACTGAACGCTTTGTTCCCTTGTCCTACGGGAAGGAGAACGGACCGTGAATCTGATTGTAGTACGCAGTCGTCGTATAGTGTCCGACGATCTCGGCACCTACTGCCGACTATAGGGGTGAAGCAGTAAGAAATGGGGTTAGTGCACGTAACCAGCGACAAGGGTGCGTCGGAATGCAAAAGCCGCGAGCAGAGAAAAGGAAGGCCAGTTAGACAACCAGAGCTAGCAGCGAGAGAAGGGCCTATTCGTGCTGCACTGTTTTCTTTTCTCTCTTCCCCTCTGTTCTTTTTTTTTCCTTATCTTTATAACCGCAGTACGGATCATTCACGGGCAGTCTGGACTGTAACCACACAGTGGTAGAACGGTGAGCCACCATGCCACGTACGTTTTAGCAGCGTCCTGGGCTCTAAGCCCCTTGACAAGGTGTACAAGGGTGAGGGCCAGCTAATGCTCTTCGCGCTCTGTGTAAATGTAAATAGTTCACCTGCAAATACAGTTCAACATAGTAGCTCAACGCCTCCTGTCTACTATAGTTCACTCCCACCGAGCTACAGAGACCTCGTCCCTCAACATCACTGGAAAGAAATCATTACTCTTTCTTTCTACATTATTTTAGAAAAAGAGATCAGGCGACTGCAAAAAAAAAAAAAAAAGATGGCTACAAGCCCATAAGTATAGAGTGCTGCTGTCTCTCGCTGGTCGCAATTTCCTGTTGGGCACCCATGTTCTGTGTGGAATTATTTTGAAACAGGGTTCAGCATCAGCGTTTGTGCAGTTCTACGGTCATGTGACTGCTTGAGCGTGTAACCTGAGGGTCCTCTTCCCTCGCAGGCACGCCCCCATGTGCACGTCCTGCGCGTGACGCCTAGGATGCTCAGCCTCCCGGAGCGAAGGAGCAGCGGCAGTGTCACAGCCATGAAGCGCTGCCAGACCTTCTGCATGCGCGTGAGCATGCTCATCGCGCTCGTGGCCGTGCTGCTGGGCGCCATGTGCCTCATCATGCTGCGCTTCCCCGAGAAAGACGTGCACATGGCCTCTACCGACATGCGGCTCGTCGAGGCCGTCTCCAACGTCTGGTGCGGCGGACAGGAATTCGTGTCGGCGCACCCGTTCAGTGTGTATCGCGTCAACGACCTCCCGCCGGCCGTTCCGGCCAACCACATCCATCACACCATAGAGCTGTCTGCCAGCGTGCCCTCGGGAAAGTTCCACTACCTGCGCTACTATCTGCTGCCGGGCTCCAACGTGACAGCCGACGTGATGGCCGATGGGCCCGGAGGAACGGTGCATGCCATCCGTGGCGAGGAGGAGCTGCAGAGGTGCATCCGCACGTTGCAAGAACAAGTGGAAGACGACTACGGCAGCTCCGAGGAAGACGACGATGACGAGGACACATCCAGGCGCCTGCCGGCCTTCTACCGCTGGGCTATCAAATCAAAGCGCGTGCACCCATCGGACACTTTGGACGCGGCTCATCTCACCTTCCGGGCCACTGCGGCGGACCTCTATTACGTTCTCCTTGTAAACGAAAACCGATCCTCGTCCTCGCTGGTGAACTTCAACATCCGCGTCGACCTGAACCGCACCGTCTTTGGCGTGAGCCCCCAGGATGTGGTGTGCCTCGAGCAGACGCACTGTGTATACCACGTCCATTTCGGCGCAGAGGACAGGCTCATCCTACACGTGCCACGCGAGAGGGACGCCGGCAACGCCGTCTTCACCATAACGACGTCGTGCCGGCCGCGCGTCTTCTTCTACGCGCTTCTGTTCATCCTCATACCCATCCTATTCCTGGTGTTCTTGGGTGCCGTGATACGGGCCTTCAGTTATCTCGCAAATTCCTCAACAGATGAAGGCAAGTACCTGCGCTTTCGACTCTTCGGCGAGGACGAGAGGACGCGACGGCGTCGTAGGAGGCTCGAGGAACTGGTAGCATCGCAAAGTCGGGAGGTCCAGGAGTGTGTCGCCGTCGGCAGTGGTGTCGCGGTGTCTACCGATCCCGCTGCCGAGCACTTCCTCGTGTACCACGTGCCGGGCTTGGACCCACCGCCCCGGACTCCGCCCCCATGCTACGCGTCGCTGCGGACTCAGCAGGAGCCTCCCGCGGTGCCCGAGGACGAATCTCTGCTCGGCGATGTTGTGCTTCCTATCGATGCCCCGACGCCCATTCAGCCACCTCGCTACTCCGAAGTGCTGCGGCAAGAGAACGCGGCAGACTTGCTCACTCCCTTGGAGCCCACCCTGGCGCCCGAGAGGACTGCCCGGGAGGCTGGACCCGGAGCACCGGCTGCTCCCTCCGTCCAGCCCATGGGACCGGTTGTCTAGTCTTGTGCTCGCGTCTAGCGCCTGCGAAAGGGACCCATTCTCACCAAGCCACCGAGACAGTTCGCCCCCTCGAAGGAACGCACTTCTCGTCCATATCAGCAGCAGAGCAGAATGCAAGCGATGTCCGTGACTGTGTCGCACTTGTGCTTGTGTCGTGCTAGCTGTTGCCAGGACTGACAAGGAATGCTGGCGAATGCCCGCCTTGTGCACATCAGCTCCCGGCAGAGTGCGAAAAGACATCCCTGTGTGCGTGATCGCAATTTTCAATCGGTGCAATTAAACAGTGCGAAGAAACCATTGTGGTGTGAGGACACCGTCGAGCACCCGCAGTGACTGCGCGACAAGTGCTAAGCAAGCCTAGATGTGCCTGTGACGCTACGAACAGAACTTTATTAGTGCGCTGCGTTTTTTTTGTTGTTTACTTTCGCGAAAGTACCGTAACAAGTGAATGTGCTATAACTCCTCAGCAGGTTGCCCGTAGCTATGTGAGAGTCTTGCAAAGCGAATAGTCGAATTGTGTCTGGGCAGCACGCATTCTTGCGATAAATAATATGCTTTCCAGGCTCTGCATAAGCAGTTAGCACACCATTTTTTTTTCTTTTTGTCGTCCTCGTTTCTTGTGCCACTGTCTTATTACAGCACCAACACGAATGTTCGAAGAAGCCCCAACGATTGAAACTATTCGGACACGTGACACATTAGCGTTTTCTTTACATTGCACATATTTCACTTTTTCTGAATATTCGGCAATTCCAAGGGCATGAAGTGAAAATACACATCACGCAGAACGCGTCAGTATTCTTACGTAGACGTAGTTAAAAAAGAGAAAAGGAAAAGATGAACGGGAACTGAGCGGAAGGTTAAGCGCATTCCGGATGGGTTTAGAAATTCGAGCGCGCGAATACACCGCCTAAGCAAGAGTTGCTAACAGTACACAAACAAGAAAGCAGCATGCCTTCAGTATCGCATTTGTTTACGAGCTTATGGAATACGCACGGTTTGAGTTCGCGTCTCGGATTTCATAGGCGAGTTATGCCCACGGAATTCTAACGCGACCTCGACAGCAGATGCATCTGTCCTGTGCGCTTAGTGAAACGAGAGGCGGCAGCTCGGCGCTTATAATAAAGTGGACCACGATAAGAAACTTCATGTGTCGCCGTTCGGCACGCGCTTTCTCCGCACGTCTTTGGAACGGTAAAACTATAGGCTTCCCATGAGGAACCGCATGCTCTAACTGGATACTTGATTGTTTGATTGATTGATTTGTGGGATGTAACGCACTAAAGCATCACTGGGGCTAGAAGATACGCCGTAGTGGAGTCCTACGGATTAGTTTTGACCACTTGATTTTTTTTAACGTGCACCTACATTCAGGTGCACCTTTCTTTCTCTGTTTCTTTTTTTCATTTATGCATTTCGATACCAGCGAAATCAGCATAGAGGACTCAAGACGGCCCAAATAGATGGCGCTTGCTGCATCTGTGTTTCTGCTTGAGCGACTAGAATACCTTACAGAAAGCTCTTCTCTTTTTCTACTTTTACGAACGCATTTTTTTTTCTTTTTAAGCCTACAAAATGTGCTCAAAGCACTTGAATGCAGATTACTTACCTGCCCGGGCGAACATCGCCTACGAGAAAAACTAAAGTCAATCCACCGACTAAATAAACTAACTACATCCAATGGCATTTTAGTTACAAACTTTAAGGCGCACGTTAATAATAGGATGTTGAAGGGCTTCATCGTAAAAGTCTAGTTATGTGTTTCAACATTTTCAAACTTTCCACGTAGTAGACAAAGATGTGAACTTACACTCGTTGAATTCACTTCACTACGCTCGCGGGACCGCGAAGCGCGGCTCATGGTTCAATACTCCTGTGACGTGGCTCTTACTACCCTTTCCCCTGCCAAGCGACACACTTTCTTTCATGACCTATACTAGATCAAGGCAAATGTTCCAACTTACAATAATCGAATACCACTGAACACATCATTTATGTCTGCCCCCAGTTCCAAAAAGGGAACGACAGTTCTCGTGGGCACCTTCCCAACTAACTCAAAACCTCAGTCGTTTAAGGGCTTCCTGTTTAAACCACGTCCATCCAAGCTAGCAAAAGCGGTATGAGACACTCTTTTACGTTTTATCTCTCACCCTCTTATTCTTTGTCTGTTATTCCCGTCCCATAAAGCACCATAACTTTTTTCCTTCCCTCTTCCCAAGAGGCGTGATGCGTTGGCCATAGGCCTCTGGTTTCTTTTTTCTTTAATAAATGTTTGAAACAACATCACTCCTGTGGCGGCGTAACATGAAGTTGCCGTCCCCCTGGCCCTTTTGACGATGTGAAGCCGATTTCCGCTTTGCACAATTCGTCGTATACTTTTTTTTTCTTTCTTTTTCTTTTTTCGTCTGATGTAGCGGCTCGCCTGATGTAGCACCTGGTGTAGCGCCTGCTGTATCGCCTGATGTAGCGCCTGATGTAGCACCTGATGCAGCGCCTGATGAAGCGGCTCGCCTCGCACCCTGCTGCTGCGCAAAGTGGCAATCCGCTAGGTACCTCGTGAAAGAGGGGTAAGCGTGACGACGGCGGCAGCTTCGTTTCACGCCACGCTTCTACGTCACAGGCAGTGACGTAGCCAGTAGTTTTTCTTCTTCGGGGGAGGGGTTGGGGGTACATCGGTCTTCATCAGTCTGTGTGCTTGGCTTCTGGCTTGTTTAAATGTGAGCGACACTAGGCGGTCTCCCGTGAGCTCTCTGTGCATTGTTCCAGCTTTTGCGTGAACTATGTTGACTTTTTATACGAAGGCATAGTGCTTTCTCCAACAGGTCTATCTCCATACAGCAAGCTGTGAAAAGGGCGGTGGAATTCTTTTGCAAGGAAATGTTATTCTTGACGCGAAACCACTGCGGGTAAATGTCTCCGCGTCCGTTTTGCAAGTGCACTTCTGTAATCTAAGTTCCAAATGAGGCACTTGGCGATGACTCCGTCATTTATGTGCACATTAGTTGGAGATAAGCATCAGAAAACGAGATACATACACACCTCAAGTCATATCATTTCCTTCCCAGTCTGACCATGTGCTTCGCATACAAAAATGAAGTGCACATGAAATCCTCAGATGAGTAGACATCCGTGGCACAAGGCTTCTTATTTCATAAGTAATTATTTTCTTTATATTTCGTACGTGCAATTTACAGCGTCACCGTCTGAGTCAAGAACACTCATCCCGTGAGCAGTGGCCGAGGCAGATTTTTTTTTTCCAGATGTGCGTGTGTGTGTGTGTGGGGGGGGGGGGGGGGGGCACCCACTTGACCGGGGATGGAGAGGGTGAGGGGGAGAGGGGTGCTAGGCAGGCCGCATAGAAATTTCATGGAAGGGGGGACGTGCCCCGTGTGCCAGTTTTCTCTGCCCAGCACAGGCTTCACCAAATATTTAAAAATCACCTGCAGCATATAGCACAATTCTAACTCTTGAACGTACCTTACTCGATGTGGCGGACATTACTTCTACGAGAAATCAAAATACGCAATTGAATAATAAACATCATTACACTAATTAATTTACGGCACATATTGCAGTTTACGAATTGTAGCCGGCGAGTTCGCCAGGCGTATCCACTTGGAACGAATTCTCAGGATGAAACCAGTTTCGAGATAATTTTCAAAGTGTGCGACGAAATACACTGGCGTTCCAGTTACTTTTGTGCTTCAATGCATGAAACAGTGTTACCCGCCGTAGTTGTTTACTGGCCTTGGCGTTACGCTGCTAAGCGCGATGTGAATGAATAAATGAATTCTGTGGTTTTACGTGCCAAAACCACGATCTGATTATAAGGCTCGCCGTTTAGTGGTTTGCCTCCGGATTAATTTTGACCTCCAGGGGATCTCTAACGTGCCCCCAATGCGCGGTACTCAGGCGTTTTTGCATTTCACCCTCATCGAAACGCGGCCGCCGCGGCCTCGTGCTCAGCAGCGCAACACTACAGCCGCTAAGCCACCGCGATGGGCTAAGCACGAGGTCGCGGGATCAAATCCGATGAGGGTGAAATGCAAAATTCGATGAGGGTGAAATGCAAAAACGCCTGAGTACCGTGCATTGGGGGCACGTTAGAGATCCCCTAGTGGTCAAAATTAATCAGGAGGCAACCACTAAACGGCGAGCCTTATAATCAGATCGTCGTTTTGGCACGTAAAACTCAAGAAATTATCATTATTAAAACAGCGTTTCCTTTTTAAAATATCACAGTTTCGCCTGAAGGGCGAAGCAATGAATGCGATAGCAGCATGTTAGAATATTACACGAAACGCAAGACTCGTAGCTGTAGTTGCAGTATGAATTGAAGTAAACGTAAGCCAAGTAAAAGCGCGCTCTTGTGCTAGGGGTCCTCTGTTTTAATCATGACATCGGACAATTTCACTTATGTTTATTAATTAAAGCCAACGTCTTTCTCAGCATCTTTACCACCACTTTTCTGTATCGGGTATGTTTCAAACCTCTTGCTGGGCCGATCCAGGAGGTCGTGCGCAGCCGCGCCAATAAAATGGCATCGTTTTCTGCTTTGAGCTTGGTCGTTGTTTCTTACTTTTAACATTTAAGTCTGAGAAGATTTAAGATAAAAGGCATGCGTTGTCGGTGTTTTATTTCGTGATATTTGTTTGTGGGCTGCCATGCTGAAAATTTTGAGCAATAACTTCGTCAAGAATGTAAGACCTGGTATCAGCAACGTTACTGATAGAATGGTGTGGCAATATAACCCGCATAATATACCGCATGTCATACAGCATGGTATGGCATGTAGCACACATGCATATACCTAAATATATACGGTACCTCACGGCGACGACGACGGCAAAATTTCGTTTGGAGCTGTCCATATAATTGCTATCGCAATAAAAGTAAGTGGAAGAACCGTGCATTTTTTACCGCAAGCTTGACGGCGCATATCTCGAGACCGGTGCCATCCTCAGAATTCGTTCCAAGCGGATATGCCTTGCAAACTTACTAAATACAATTCGTAAATTGCAATACGTGATGTAAATTATTTGGTAAAACTTAATGCAGTTTTATCAAATTTTGGCACGACCAATCAAATAACGCATTTCATTACTCCTGGAAGTAATTTCTGCCTCATCGAGTAATTTAGAATTGCGGTATTTGCCACAGGTGATGCTTAAATGTTTTAACGCGATAGCGTTTAGGGCCCCGTCTTGCACAAAATCCAGCGTCGGTAACCGGCGTGTGATCGCGGGTGGCGGAGAAAATCATCCAACCACATCGACCGCGCAGGCCCTCCACGTGGTGCAAGGTTTTGGTGAACAAAAATTGAATTTCTCAGAGTGAAATCCGTCAGGAAAATGGTAAAGTACGACTTTACCATTCGGCGTCCGACTCGCCGTCGGATTGTTTACCAATCGACGTCGGATTGTAATTTGAATGTACGAGAAAACCTAATTCTGCAACGAGGAAACTCAAACCCAAACCCATTTTCCAGAATTTCTACCAGACCTGCGCGTGTCAGGGCAATAACAAACAATAAAATAATAAAGAAAGGTGCTAGGGCCTTCAGATTTTAATATAAGACCACTTACATTGCCCCTGGAAAAACGTCTTTCCAGCAATGCATTTCAGTTTAAAAGTGAAGCCGACTTTAAGGGGAATCTGTGTAAGCTTGGTCTTTGTACGCTGGCTTTTCCACGTTCAGTGTTGCAGTGAATGAAGCCTACTTATGGTATGCAAACGATGCGATGCGGACGGGTCCCGATAACGCTATCGCGTTCTACTCTTAAAGGCAAAGCTAAAGCGTGCTCCAAGTTTTTTTATCAATCACTCAATTTTTATTATTTCACAAAATGCTTTACAGACAGAGGTATACAGAAGGAGGTCCCATAGTAAATACTGAATTGAGACCTCCTGTTCATGGTTAACATAAAAGTTGCAATGACAAGGAGAGTAGTTGAATCAGTACAATTACAAAAGTGATAAATAATGAGATACAGATATAAGTAAATTAAGATATTAATAGACAAGAATGTATCGGCAGTAAGTAATACTTGGTGCAACTAAGAAAAACACCATATATAAGTACAAACAAATGGAATCACCCTTGCCCCAATGCAGCCTTCGAACGGACGTCTCACCAGTGTCTGTTGCTCTGAGAAGGTATGTGAGCGAATGCGCGGGCAGCTTGTGCAAGTTCCACTCTTCAAGTATCGGCTATAAGAAGGTAGTTCCATTCTAACACGTTTACACCGCTCAGACTCTCGCGTTTCTGTGCGGTTACGAGCGCTTTTTCACCACTTTATTTGATAATTTAAATAAAGGCTTCAACACAGCACCTTATTTGATCATATCAATCGCTCAAAGATGCAGCGCATAGCCTATAGCCGCGACTTACGGTATTAACTCTCAAGAAGCATGAGAGCTGACAATAGTGCTAATCAGTACGATACATCGGGAAATGAATGTGTCAAACTTACAACAAGTTGGCGCCCTTTCCCCCAAGTAGAAATTTGCGAGCGGCAGTTATTTCAGAGTAGGAAAAGTATATTCGTATTTTTGTTCAGCCCCTTCGAATACCCGGCGGAACCAGACGGCAAAACTAGTAATACGCTATAAAATTGGGCGAGTTGGTTCATTGCAGCGCAAAGGCCGCGGCGACACTCGCAGAAAAAGAAACACGTACGCAGGGTCAAGGCGATGAACTAATAGTTTGAGTTTAGTTCAGGGCGTTGTCGTGCGTGCCTCTCTTATGTGTCGTCTCGTTTGTGTTTGCGATGCCGTCATGAAGGCAGTAACAGACAAGCCCAACGTCAGATGTGCAGTTTATATAATTGGAACGCAGACGCTATCCAGTACTCAGTGGTCAAAGTACCAGAAAAAAAGAGAGAAAAAAAAATACCAACCCAGGCGGTATCTTATGGCTCATTTCAGTTCGCGAGCAGGGTCACATTCCTGTTCGCCCACTGGAAAGCGCTATATTCCTCCGCTGCACAATACTGTGGTATGGCATGGAGTGGAAGCTACATACGAGGCATGCTCGACCACATTTCCTAGTCTAAAATAGCCTTGTGACGCTCGATTCACAGAGAGGCGCAAGTTGCGCGAGCCAAGAAACTCGCGTTCTTGCTCGGGTTGTTGGGAAACTATGCTGTAGTAGCAAGGGATATCGCGCAACCGCCGAGAGATCGTGGAGTGTGAGAGGCAGTAATGGAGGCCATCAATAAGGAACTACTTCGTTGACTTCAAGGACCGATCGAAAGCTCGCAAAGCCGATCGAGTGAAGACGCCACCAAGGTTTGTCCGGCAGGTCTATTCCGAATCGGTAAGTCGGACACGCGCTGGACCAATGCCAGCCGACGACGCCGGTTAGAGTGTGTCCAAGTGATCGGAGTAAATTTAAATTACCGAGCCTTCAAATAGGTGCACGAAACAGCGTGCTATCGCGCAAACTCCCTTTCTCTGAGGACGAGTTTGCCTTCGCAACGGGGTGGTTGTCTTACAATTGGCGTCAGCGTCCATTTTAACACTTGTAGTACGCGCTGAACTTTTATGAATGCGCAAAAGAATGCACTGAAAGATGAGTGTTCCGGCTGCGCAAGACGACAAGTCCACGGTTGACCCGAAGCAAAGAAGACCGGTCGAGACCAAAAGGAAAGCGTTGCTGCTACTGCACTGTTATCGGCATGATAATAAGGTCGTAAAAGATGTAAGAGCATTCGAACCGTCGTGTACTAGTCCTTACATTGCGATGTTATTTCGATGTTTGAACGGATCAAGGTCAGGCTTATTGGTCCTCCCTCTAGAATCGTGGCTACGTGACTTTTGAGGTGTCATGAGACTGTTAGATGTAAACGACGGGTCATTTCGTTCAATGTCGCGCGAGCGACATTCATAAGCCAAGTACTTTTTCAAGTACTTTTTTCTGCAAGCCAGGCGCGTTGGCTAGAGCCCTCAGTGAATGACAGTAGCAACAACACAATCTCCTTTAGAGAGCCGGAGAAGGCACGCGCCCGCAATAAAACTATATTGTTGTTAACGGGGACGCGTCCTTTTAGAAGGCGTCATAAATGCACTGTTGCTGTAGATAAGTGCGACACCCGCGGCGCGCGCATCGCATCACCAAGTTTTCAGGAGATGCGCGCTCGCCGCTCAGTTGAAGCAACGCCAACGAGACGATAAAGCGCGCGAGGAGAGTCGCCGCTCTAAATACACGCAGATAAAGCGCGCAGGCAGCAAACGGTTCGTTTCCAGTCTGGCGACTCGATCGTCCGGCGGGGCCCACGTCGAGGTCACCCGCTGCGATGGGCCAGCGAGAGGGGCGGCCGCTGCCAAGAAGAGGCCTCACTCGCCACGAGGGGTGCGAGACGGACGGGGATATCAGCTCGTTCAGGCCACTATCGGCCGACACGGCTCGAGCACGCGGACGAGCGAGCGCTAAGTGGAGAAGAGAAATCGCTGAGCGCCAGAATGAAAACACGACCGCAGAAGTCGCTACGCCAGCTCCGCTGACAGATAACAATAAGGGCTTGCGTAAGAGCGGAGGTTGCGCCTGTTGCGGCGAGAGACGAGGAAGCGGGGAACGCGAACGCGCGCGCAGCGCCTCGAGCGAGAATTGCGGACCGCGTGAGAAGCAGCTGTCGGCGGTGCTCCTTTCCCTACGCCGAGAGTGGGTGAACACGACATTTACGCTGTATGTGTTTCACCTCGCGAACGTCGCCAGAAGGAGGCAACGTAGCCGACATAGCTGCACGATTGCCTGGAATCGCTGGCGCGCCCCAAGAAGGGCCAGGGAAAGGAGTCGTACTCTTGAAAGCCAATGTGGACCCACTGTCGTCTAGCTGATGCCGTAATTGGGACGCGGCATCGTCGGTCGTCGGCGCGCAGATATTGCAACAACGCGACCACGTGCTCCGAGGAAACAACCGGGCTCCCGCGCTCCGAACAGCTGAGCGCAGCAACGGCTTGCCGCAGCTGAGTGCCGGGGGGTGTCAGCGCCGACGTCGAGCCTCTCAACAAAGGCGGCAGAGCGCTACAACGATCACGAGGCGGCGTCTGTGCACAAGACGAAAGTGAGCGCCCGTGCCTCTGCTGCCGATTTCGCGATCTGATTTGGGCGTTTGTGCCTGCTCAAAAGGGTCCGCCAAACAGCTAGCCCCGACCCCCGACCACAGGAAGGATTCCGCTAGCGTCCACTCTCGTCGCTGGCCCTTCCTGCTCCGCCCAACGAGGTCCGCGCAGCTCTCGCGCGGCTCTGTTTCTCCGGCTCGCCGCGAGCGAGCTATTTGCGGCCCGAGCTGCCGAGAAGGTCGCTCTCTCTCCTCCCCAAGTTCCCCTGAAACACTGCCTCGACGAAGCACAACTCGGAAACGTGGACGGGCCTTGGCTCTAGCTCGGCGCGCGCCAGGAGTGTCTGCAATTTCGCTTTTCGTAAGGACGAGCAAAAAACTGCACGGAGCGAGTGAGTTCGAAAGGGCTGTCGCAGTTGCAACACTCGAGCATGTGACGACGAGCCGCACGTAGCCTCAGCAGTAGGGCCCAAGGCTTTCACTCGTCGCGCTGGGAGGCCGCGCGCTTGGCAACCAAGGAAGCCCGCGCTCCCTCTGCAGTGCCGCAAGCAAGGCCATCGACCCGAAGAAGCCGTGCAACGAGCGGAACATTGCTGCAACAAAGACAACCCCGAATCGTTCGTTAAGCCAACCTGGGCTTCTCCGAGATCGAAGCTGGCAGTGCCTCAGAATCGGCCCCCGATAGTCACGTCGCTCGGAAACAACGTTAGCGCTACAGGCATAACAGCGAGGAGAACGCCTGCCATACGTAAAGCACGGCACATCTGTCGGCATCGGCAGTCTAGTCGTTCCGAAGCCATTGAGGAAAGAGGAAGTGGGACACCTTCGCGAGACGTCTTAAAATGACAGACGGAGAGGAGTGCCGAATGGTTTCTACAAGTGCGCCGAGATAAAGCTAGGTGACCACACCTAGGCAAAACCGCGCGCAGAAGGCGGCGAAAGGCAAGCGCTGTCTTCTCGGACTTCTCCCACAGATCAAGGCCGGGCCTGCTGCGCAGACGTCCGTGGTTGCTGTGCACGTTGCAAACGGCGTCGTGACAACGATACGTAGCTTGACGCCGTTGAGTGTCTCCTGGCTGACGACCACTGCAGCGGACCAGCGAAGCGACGACCGCGGCCGATGTGTGCTCGTGCAGTGGCGGCGGCATGCACGTGTACTCGCACCACCCGTTTCTGGCGCTGGCCTTCGTGGCGGCGGCAGCCGTGCTGTTCATCTACCCGTTCGTGCTGCGCTTCAACGTCTACAAGGAGACACTGGTGGCGATGGCCGTGTCTGACGTCATCCCGGTGCGCGAACGCATCTCCACCGTCTGGTGCTCGGCCCAGGAGCTGGTGATGAACCACAGCTTCGACGCGCACGTGTTCCGCGACTCGGACGGGACGGTGACGGCGCCCATGGGCAGGACCCTGGAGCTGTCGCTCACCATGACGGTGCCCAAGCAGACGTACGAGTACTGGGGCTTCTACTTCGTTGCCGGCTCGAACTTCACGGTGTCCGTGTGCTCGCGCCTCTCCGGCGCCGCGTTCTCCCTCATCCGGGGCCCCGCGGCGCTGGGCAAGTGCCTCACGGCCCTCGAGACCAAGCGGTGAGTCGGAGTGAGGCGCGTCTCACTTACGTCGTCGTCTAAATGCGACGTGCCATCTTTTACAACGTGCTCGTAAAACGCATCGAGACCCGTGGCAGTGTTCGAAGCGGGCGCGACGAGTAATGGCAGAACACGCGCACTGGCACTCGTCTCGCTTAAATTTGCCGCTCAACGCCTTGACGCCACCCGCGTGCTTCTCCCCATACGTTTCGCGATGTGTTCGCGCCAATGCCATTAATGAGACGCGCTCGGGTTGTGATTGTCTACGTTTACATGGATCTGATGCGCTATAGAATTGCGATCGATGCGCCAATGCCGCGTTCGTATATAGAGGGTGACCCAACTATCATGTACCAAAATTTAAAAATATGAAAATGCCACGTAGCTGGACAGAACCAAGGTAATGTTGTTTGTTGTCGCTTGGAGATACTCAGACAATTTTTTTTTCATTCCGCCTAATTGCATAATTAGTCTTAATTAATTAATCAACATCTCAAATATTATAAGTAGATGGAAAGTGTCAATGAGAAAATTGTACAGCAACATGAAAAACTCCCGATACAGCTTTCTGTTGCTCAATACGTTTGCTCAATACGTGCTGCTACATAAAAGTGATTTTCCGAGCGTGAAAGAAGCAAATACACGCAACATTGCCGCGCTCGAAAAAAAAAAAAAAAAACAATTTTATGTAGCACGTATTGAGCAACAGAAAGCTGTATCGGGAGTTTTTCATGGTGCTCTACATTTTTCATATTGACACTATTCATCTAATTATAATATTTGAGAAGTTTATTAATCAATTTAATTAAGACTAATTATTTAATTAGGCGGAATGCAAAAAATAGTCTGAGTATGTCCAAGCGACAACAAACAACATTACCTTGGTTCTGTCCAGCTACGTGGCATTCGCATATTTTTAAATCTTGGTGCATGATAGTTGGGACACCCTGTATATACGTGGGTCTTCACGCTGCATAGTCTTTTTAAGCACGTCAAACAAGCATGCGCTAATCAAAGGTCACAGAGAGAAGGAGAGAGAGATAAAGTTAAAATTTTATAACTGGACAAGTTAGCCTAGCGATGGGCTTGGCACGGTCTACTCTATAGGCGTAATTGGCGGCAGCGCATGAACGAGAAATAAAAGACACACATAAACAGACGTGCGAAACGCACTGGCAGACACGAGATCTGCAGAGTCTCACTGATGCCTGTTTCCCGTAGGAATGCTAGCAGAGCGTTTTAATAGCGCACAATTAAAGCAGAGGCAGCTAGGCTAACGCCACGGTCAAAGGTCATACTGTCGCTAAACGAACGTCAGACTTGCTGGAAATAATGATTTGAACTACCCGATCTCGTCCATCATGCCGAAAAAGAGCAAGAAACAAAACAACAAACGACCTTTAGAATACCGCGTTTGTTAGGTATGCATATGTTTACCGTGCATTCAACCACTTTATGGATGAAGTCGAGACTCCATCATCAACTTAAACAAGATTTTATACAGGGTGCCTTTGTTTTTTAGACTATAAGGATTTTCTGTAAAAATGCCATGAGCGTATTGAACGTGGCGTTTTTGCAGAGGAGTTCCGGGGCATACTTTGCCGCGAATAGCGTTTCAGAAGAATGTAGTTAACGAAAATTCTTAAATTATCTTTCATTGGAACCTTTTGGGGTGTTGTTCTTATGTCAAATTTGGAGGCAGTCACATTTTAATGGCCCCAATAAAAAAAAATCTTGAAAATCAGACCTAGTTCGAAATATCCGTCATCGAATTTCAACGCTCATTCCAGGCAATAAAGAAGGCAGCCCCCGCTCTCAGAAGGAAACGCGGCCGTGACGAAAAGCGCGACGCAGTTTGACACTGAACGTCGCGGCACATACTGATACGCATACTTGCCAACTCCTGAATTCTTCGTAAAGTTTACGCATTGGAAGGAATCGTTGTACAATTTTATGAATGTTGCCTCAAGTTTGACGAAAAATTAATTTTGTTCGCGAGAATGTTTTAAGGGTGTTGAAGGATGGGACGAGCAAGATTGAATTAAAGAAATTGCGATGGTACCTGCGCTGCGCTGATGCAAGGATTCAAACTTGCTCCGAACACGTTTATTCGGACAACTTCCTGAAAAAGGCTAAATCGGCAAAACCAAAGTCGCTGACAAGGTCATTGCGATCTAAAAACACTATTGCTTCTAAGTTTCTACTGTGCCTAGCTTGCTGCTGCTCCTTATGTGCTGCATCTAAGCGTAAATAATCGTAAATGAAGTGCGCATGTATCCCACGAAAGGTCGGGGCAAATATAAACAAAAATGCGCGCTTCTCGGGAATTATGATATTCACTGAACCGACGAGTAATTACGTGGTGTCAATTCAACAGCAAGTCATACCCATAGTCAAGCAATATAAGCACCTCGGCGTATACATAAACGAAGGAAAGACTTACTCAAGCAACCACCAAGATAATCTGAAAATAAAGTGGAAGCGGAATGCAGCAATAATGAAACACAGCACTGTGGGGCCACAATAAATACGAGGTGGTGCGTGGGATCTGGAAAGGGGTAATGGTGCCAGTGCTAACGTTCGCAAATGCCATTCTATGCTTAATTAAAATCGGATGTCTTGTTGGGATTGGAAGTTAACCAAATATCAGTAGGCCGGTTGGCTTTGGGAGCCCACGGTAAAACCACAAATGAGGCAGTACAAGGTGACATGGGTTGGGCCTCTTTTGAAGTCAGAGAAGCACAGAGGAAAATCAGTTTTGAAGAAAGACTCAGGAACATGGATGAAAATAAATGGGCGGCTAAAGTGCACAAGTTTCTGTACCTGAAAATCGTGGACAGGAATGGAGGAAGAGGTCAAGAAAGTTGGCAACCAAGCACAGGGCAAAACAAAGCGTAAATAGACAACCAGGAATCATCAGAAAGAAAGTGAGAGAAACAGAGACAGTGAATTGGATGCAAAGAATTGAAATAAAAAAGACCGCGAATATGTACAATAATGGGAGCAAAGAAATTAGAAGAGAAAATCTGTACGATAACACAAAGGGCAGTGCCTCGCTATTTGTACTCGAGCTGGTTGCCTAAGGTCAAAAACATACCGGAGCAAATATTCGCAGCTACAGATGAGGCATGTGTATGCTGCAGCAAAAATCCGGAGACCGTTGAACACATCCTAATGGAATGCGAAGGGATTCACCCAGTGAGACGGGTAGGTAGCGTACACCTACCAGAAGGTGGTTGTTAGAAGGTGTACGTTAGAAGGCGTACGTTAGATGGCGTGCGTGCGTGCGTGCGTGCGTGCGTGCGTGTACTCGTGTTCCGATTATTTATGCACTCGCACAAAGCTTCGCTGTATACAGATTCCAACTCGTTGGACCTGCTGCATTTTTTGTGCAATATTTAGTGACATTTTCGTCATTCACGTGCAGATAGTTTTCGTTATTAGAATGCTCAAATATAGCGCTATTAAACTATTCTTCGCTTATTTCTTGCGTTACGATGCTTTATAACGAAAATGCAAAGATAACTTCAAAGGCTGCTCGAAGGACAATGAAGCCAGTGCTTTCTGAATTTCAACGTAAACTAAAATATTCCCAACAGCATCACGTCGCTTGAGATAACGATTTCAGATGACTCCTCAATTTATATAAGGTGAAATTATAATGAAGCGTCCGCAAGTGATATGCGAAGTGAGGCCGCTGCGCTATGATTGCCGGATGCTTTAGAACGAAGATTTTCAGATCACCGCACTCATCATTACCGCATAGAGCGAACTCTATTTGGCCTTGTTATCGTCGGCACGAAGCAACCGCGGGTATAGGACTTGAGAGCGCGCAAGACGTCATAGCAAGCGGTCTGGAAAAACGACGCGAGAGGAGCGACGTCGAAGCAGCTTCTCTCTCTCTCTCTCTCTGCACCATCGTCTCATGCGGCATTAAAGCAGTTGGCTTTGATATCGAGGAGAAGACGGTATATTGCTGATGTTTTGCAAAGGAAAACATAAAGCTTCCGCATTAATTAAACCAACTGACGCCAGCGCAGAATGTTAGTGTGAAAAAGTTATACATTGTTTCAAATCGCTTGAGGCGAAAATATAGTGGAGCCGTTGACAGCGGAGAGACTGCACGGAAAGAAAGCGGCACAGAGAAGTAACATCCAAGCACGTGAGGGAACGAGTTGTTGACGTTAAGCCCGGAGCAACGTATGCGTTCCGCAGGGCGCTCGTGAATAAACAAACACGAGCTAGCTCGGTTGGCAAACGGGCTCGCGCTATTGCGCTGCCCAGTGAGGCGGCGTTCTGCAAAGAGCACGAGGGTCCGATACCCTCCCGTCGCTTCTCGATATGGGGGGAGGAGGGAGGGGGCGAAATTAATATTGTGCAGGAGCCATCGACAATGATTGAATGTAAATTAATAGCCCGATCGAACGAGAGAACAAGCGAATGAATGAACGAGCTAATAAACGTTTTCCTTGCCGAGTCCGACCACCGACCAACCACCACAACAAGCGAAAGAAAGCTACTCGCCTGAAAAAAAAAAAAAAGAGAGAGAGAGAGAGAGAAAAGGAAAGAAAGCATGCACTGAGGTACTGATACAAATCAAGTAAGCTCAGATTGTGAAAATTATTATGGAGCTGTCCAATATGCTGCACTATTCCGACTGTGTGTTACTTCCGGCCTCGAGAATAAACCAGTATGCATGCATAATGTTTTTTTTTTTTCACGACACTCGACCAATTATCCCATCGTTCCTGAGCTGCCATTCAGGTGATCCTTGACAGTGTATCACTGCATGATTGCATGTTTGCAAGACGTATTCAAGATGCCACATTGGAAGTGCTTATAGGGTTACGAACGTCATTTTCTTGTTCAGCAACGCTCGAAATGACTTAAACAAATGATCGAGTAGCTGAACCGGCTACGTCTAAGGGTAGATTTGAAGATTAACATGTAAAATACTAAAACGATTTCAACGGCATGGCAAGGGAACAAAAATTTGTAATCTTCACACTGTGATGGAGTACGTACGTTGATCCACAGGCCGCCCGAACGATGAACCGTCCGGACGAACAAAAACAGCTCGGAAAGGCAGACACTCTCCAGCACACCTGAGAACCCTCCCAAATTTCTTGTATAGTTTAAGAACGTGGGCTCCTTTTACAAGTTTACGAATGTTGCTTCTAGTTCTGCGAAAATATAAAGATATGTTCGCGAAGAAGTTTGATCGGTCTCCGAACTTTCCGTTGGAATTCTTCTGATGGCGAGAGGACGTGCGCCAGGGGTTATTTACTTCGAGCAAGATTATAAAGACAAATTCCTGAAGCAGGTGAAATAGGCAGCAGCAAATTCGCCAAAAAGGTCTCCGTGATCTAAAAGCAAGCTGTTGCTTGTCAGTCTTGGTTTCATGTTGCTTGTGTGCTGCGCCTAAAGGTATTGAAGTGCATATTTGCCTCTCAAAAGGCGTGTGTTCAGAGAAGGCTTTAAGGTAGAAACAAAAATGTCGCAGTTTCGCCCGAAAGGCGAAGCATCAATTGCGATAGCAAACTTGTAGAGAGCTATTCGGAGTAGGGATAAAAGTTTTAACGGCTGCATAAACTTGGACACATTCGCTTACTAACTGAATTAACAAGCGTGGTGTCAGCGCGGACAAGCAAACATGAATAGATCACACTGAATGACCGCAGACAACCACTGTCAAAGCGCTGGCAGCAAGTGCAGCCGCCGAGGCGGGCGAAGGTTCGTGCGGTCTATCGCTTCAACGGAAACTGAGCGGCAAATGCACAGCGCATACAAAGGTCAGAGCCGTGTGGAGATCGCTTTTAAGAGACGGTGCGGGCGACCGCCACAGCCGGGCAAAGTACAAGGTAGTTATTGGCAGAGTAGAAGCTGCCCGCCCCCCCCTCCCTCCCTCCTTCCCGCGCTGCCTTCCCGCTTTCTTGCTTTGGCGTGGGGTATTGAGTGGCCAGTTCCCCTTGCGCCCGGTTGCAAGATACGCATTTGGTGCCGCAACACAGCGTCCCGCCTCCCTCCCATACCCCCACGGCCTTTCGCGCGACGGTCGCGTTTGCTTTCTGCCGTGCGTTCGCTCTCCGTGATAGCGCGCGTCCCCCCCGCGCGCTTTCACTCGCGCATACGGCGCGCGGCGACGATTTTATCGCCCTTGGGCTTTATACGGAACCTCACGGCGACGGCAGAAATCCGGTTGAAGTGTCCAAATAATTGCTATCGCAATAAAACTCTTTACAGCTAACTGTAAGGTATACTTGGACTTGTCTCGCGGACTCGAGCACTGCCTAGCTGAGGTGTTGGTATATTAGCAAATTGACAATCAGCCGAACGCGATGCAGAGCCAGCGGGCAAGGCCTCGGACAAGCGTCACTTTGTGGGTAAAGCAGCAGGAGTGACTGCATGGTGTAGCTGTTGAGAGCCTGGGAGATTATGCGACTTCAACCTGGGCGATCAGTAGGGAACGCTGAAAGCCGCTAGAAACGACTCTACTACCAGCCCGTGAGTACCGCGGGAGTCTCACAGATTAACGGATAACCAAGTAAAGAGCATTATCTATCCTTAGAAAGATAAAAGGAACAAGGAGGATGGAAAGAGCCCTTCAATTGTGCGACCCTTGAAGCCTGAATTTTCAGAACACGTAAACCAACGCTATGACGTGACGGCTTCCACTATGATCTGATAGCTTCCACTATGATGGCTTCCACTATGATCTGTCGCGTATCATTTTGTCGTCTTCTAATCGATATGAATTTACAGAATGCGGCAACGATTCAAGCGCTCGCTCGGGAATCCATGTAGCTGCTCCAGAACCAACAGTAAAATTCGTCAATCGTTGTAGCAACTTCTCAGATGCTGCATTTACATGAACCCGATGTGAGCGGATCGAGTCAAATCGGGCTGACTCGCTTCTGACGATTCTGGACAAGGACGGCACACAGCGTCGAGCCGAGACATCAACGAATTCGAACTGCGCTTCCGGTTCCCGCTGCCGTCTGCAACAGCTCTGTGGGTCTCAGCGCTACGATGAGCTTGCACTGCACTTGTCCTGATATTATTCCCGCTGCCGGCACATAAATCGCGACGTCACTGCGGTCCCGGGCAAGTGTCGGCGCTGGCGGGCCCGACCCGTCCGCGTTTACAAGCATATATGACTCGGTCAACCTACCCCAGGACGTCGGGCTCATTCATGAGTCAGCCCCACCGGCTAGCGTTTTACGTGAACTGCACAGCCATATTCCATCTCGACAAAGCTGACTCGACCCGCTTCTGTCGGGTTCAGGTATAAACGCCCCAAGAGAAGCTCGAAAGAGATAGCAGACGTGTGACATGCGAACAGCCACAACGCTCCCTCGCGCGTGCACTGTCGCTGCGACACTCGCCGGCCTGCCATTGTGATTGCGTCAGCGTGCGGCCAATCTGTCTTCACGAGCACTCCATAGATGAGCACTCGGCGGACGGCTGACGCCCGCAGCGTTGTCACGGCAGGCGCTCTGTCGATTGTGTCGCGTGAACCGCGTAGCAACAAAACAGTCCGCAGAGCCAACGGAAAAATAAAGATCCTGTAACAGGCCCTTCTGCACACTCGGATAACTTTGCCGATTTGATAATGCAACATTTTATAGAATCGCAGGAAGGTCGTAAGAGGTTTCATTAGAACAATTAAAAGCTCTACCTCTGTTGCGAGCTACACCTCTATATCAGGTGAAGCGACGTAGTTCTGAGCTCGATTGCTCATTGTTAGAGTTATTCAGAGTACAATTATGTGCGAGTGCTCGTATCCTGCCGTATTTAAGGATAGGATAGATGGATAAAGCTTTATTTGGTCTATTTAAATGTGGTTGGGCCCCTAGATGTCCGGGAGCCCCCTGGCCGACATCTCTGATGCTACTCGAAAAACGCGAGTTATTTCAAAAATTATCGATTTTTTGTTTTATCTTGTTTTGGTAAGTTTAGTATCTGTTCTGTTAGGAAAATAAAAATCAAAGCCGAGATTCATCTGGAAATGGGTTAAAGTTGTGTCTAAGGAGCACAAGGTGGCTGTTAAAAGCCCGAAAGTGAGCCATCTTCTCGCGGCCGCTCGCTGTTGTGGATCGCATGAGGATCTTGGCCATGCCTCATCCTCCCAATAACCATGACAATAACCATGACAATAACCCAATAACCATGGCAAAAAGGACGACGCGGCAACCATGGCCGCGTCGTCCTTTTTTTTTTTTTTTTTTTTTTGAGCGCCGCGACTTTCCATTTTTAACTTTAAAATTAGTTTTTCTCAAAACGCAATTCTTTGCAACTTTTTGAGTTTGCCCATCTTGTTTTTGGTATTTCTGGTGCGCGGATCTGCATGAAATTTTGCCCAGGTTTTCTCTAAGGTGTGAGGAGTGCCGTTATCTCCTTTAAACCTCAGTACTATTTATATACACATTCGAAAAATTGCGAGTAAACACTTACTGGGGTCCGCGGGTATTGTTGACTTCCCACGTTCGACTTTCTCACATGGATTAAATATTTTACATGCACTTTCTACTTAGTTTTCGGCATTCTGCACAGTCCAATTGCAGCAAAATGAACCATCAGTGGTCCATAAATATGGAAGTTTCATGATGGAAAAAAAAAAAAGGAGGCGGGGGGGGGGGGGCGAATGGCATATAATGTTTTACACTTTTTCATGGTGCAGAACAAAACGTATGAAACTCGAAAGAAAACGAATTATATATTTGAAATCAGCATAAAAACTATATCAACTGCCCAAGTTTCATTCCTCTAGGGTGAATAAAAAAAGTGTTTTCTAGTAGCACCTCCCCCTTAAGTGACAACTCGATCTTTTTTCTGTAGACACCGCACCCCTCTGCTATAATGCCCTCTAGGTAAAGTGGGTAAGTGAAATAAGAAACAAATAAGTTGTGACGACAAGCACTTCGGCGAACATTTATCATCCACTTACAATGTGAAAACATTATGAAACTAACGCTCCTACGTGATGCCGCGAACGCATGCGTATACGGTCGCCCATGCAGCGTTCTCGCTCTTCATGTTACATCGAGATGCAGTGTTACAGCGATAGCAGGTCAAGGGTGCTTTCTTCAAGCTTTTCGTGACGTATCGTTACGTTTCCCTTGGCAGGAGAAGTCGACAGATAAATGCACTTGTCCCCGCCCACGATTCGCGATTTGTCACCTAGCCACGTATAGACGAGTCCTGGGTCTACGTCAGCCGTCGTCGTTCCGTCGTCACTGTATTTGTTCCTTAATTTGGCTCATTGTCTTTTCATGGGATGCAATGTAAAGACATCTTGCATCCTTCAGCTCATCATTCATCATCATCATTCAGCTCGAAGTGTCCACGTCGATCGTTCGCTCTTATTGTAACCACGAAATTGCATCATCGTTGGCAAAAGATTGCGTCACTGGGATTTATAGCGTCTGCGTGCAACGTCTACGTCAGCTATTGAAACACGATACTCGGAGCGCGCGAGTGGCGGCGCCTTTTGTGCTGGGCGCTGGGGACACCACGCTGATTAATTGTGTTGCACGACGAAGGCGAGATTGTGACAGAATCTCTGGGCGCAAAACAGCTCCGGCAGCCATGCGCGGTTCGAGTAATCGCTGAGCGCTGTATGCGTGCACTTCTTGCTAGATTATACTTGGCGCGTGGTGTGTTAGGAAACGCGAGCAAGCGCGCAAGAAGAGCCAATTCCGCGTTGCGAGAGCGTGCGGGCGTAGACCGCTCTGTCGGCGAGCGAGGCAGCAACAGCAAAATTAAGTCACGTGATTTCGCAAGCACATCGCTTCCCCTACGTCCTGCCTCGAGGTGTCAACAAGCGAAGCAGCGTTCTCGCAGAATCGAAACGGACTCGGCCCTAATGACGAACTCACGTAGTGACGAACTGGATTTTCCTCAATTGAGTCGCGTTGACAGGGCAACAGGCTGCGACCGGAAGCGTATGCGACAGGAATAAAGACGCCCCGAAAGTGCAAAAGCCCAGCAATTACTCTCCCTATTTTTCTCTTTCTATCTCCCCTTTACCTTACCCCTAGTGCAGGGTAGCAAACCGGATCCTCTTCTGGTTGACCTCCCTGTCTTTCCTCTCCTTGCTCTCTCTCTCCCAGCAATGAAGCCTTCCCCCTTTCGTGCAGTTTCTTTGTTTATGTCGTTGTTTCGTTTCTCTCTAATTATGGCGCATATCCACTATATGAGAATTGGCCAAACATCTAAAATATTTAAAAAGTACATTAAGTTCTTTAATATAACATGTTGCTGTACTAATTGGTACGTTCTTGTAGGTAATAATAAGCGCGAACATTCGACGGGACAGCGAGACAGACGCCTGTCCTTTGTCTGTCTCATTGTCCCGTCTAAAGTTCGCGCTTATTATTCCGCACATTTAGTTTTGTCTACGGAGCAAACCGCACATTTGGGAAAAACAAAAAAACAAAAGAAAAGTAAAATAACAATGTATCCCAGAATTTCGCGTGGAAGTCACCTTGAAACAAATCGAGATTCCTCAACGGCTGCATCCCTATGGCATTGAGAGGAAGCTCCTGCAGTGTCGGCAATTGAAGGATTCAGTCCAATGCGGCCAAACGGTTCTGCTGTGACGCGGATCATTTCCTTGCCACGGTCTTCCTGTCTGCTTCTTTTGCGGCTCGAGCGACAGCGAACTAGCAGCAGGAGGAAAATATTTCCATTCAGCGGGCTGCGAGCTTTCCAGGAAAGCTAGACGAAGTAGAAAAGCGTTTAATTATACGTTCGCGTTAAGAGTTAGCATGGTTCGCGCTGCTCGGTGGTCGTTTTGTCTGCGCTTTGTGGACGCTGCTGAAATTGCACTCGACTGTCTCGTGTTGCGCGAAGCTTCGGAGTTTCAAGTAAGTTAGGCTGGATGCCATGTATGTGGTCGCATCTTAGTGCACATTCAATAGCGGTACGTGACCGCTTGCCGGCCGCTACAAAACAATTGTATAGAAGCAATAGCGGCAGAAAAATGTAAAAGGATGGAAAGAGGTGTCATTGATGAATTCATTATCATCATCAGCCTATATTTATGTCCACTGCAGGACGAAGGCCTCTCCCTGCCATCTCCAATTACCCCTGTCTTGCGCTAGCTGATTCCAGCTTGCGCCAGCAAATTTCCTAACTTCATCACCCCACCTAGTTTTCTGCCGTCCTCGACTGCGCTTCCCTTCTCTTCGTATCCATTCTGTAACTCTAACGGTCCACCGGTTATCCATCCTACGCATTACATGGCCTGCCCAGCTCCATTTTTTCCGCTTAATGTCAACTAAAATATCGGCTATCCCCGTTTGTTCCCTGATCCACACCGCTCTCATCCTGTCTCTTAACGTTAGGTTAACGCTGGGTCTATCATAGACGCCGTAGCGGAGGTCCCCGGATTAATTCTGACCACCTGGGGTTCTTTACCGTGCGCCTAATTGTATAGGCAAGAGGGCGCTCGAGTCTACGGTGCTGACGTTTCGCAAAAGTGATTTGTCAAAACGAAACTACGACGGGGATTTCCGCCTCACTCGTACAGAAATGTGGGCCCGTTGTCGACCACAGTGGCGAGCGTTGAGGCGCGCTATAGGCTTTTCCGACCAGACAACGACACGATTTTAAAGAGACAATATTTCGGTCCGGGAGCCACATACATCATCGTGCATGGAGGCCCTTGTATATTTGACATTGCGTAGCTTCCTTAATGTATAGGAGGCGATAGTGTACACACGGTCTGTATGCGCAAGTGAGGATACTAAGTGTACAACTTGAACGATTAAAGCAAATTACGCGAGGTGCCTCTCTTTCTTTACATCTTAACTCGACACCGGCATGTTTCCGAGAGGCAAGTGATCTGTCTGTGTACGCGATACGACGCAAACGGCGGCAGTGTATTAATAGGTGTATCTGCTGGAAATTCTATATCATTCAAGCCTCTCTGAAAAAAAAAAGTTTATGCCGTTCTCCCGACGACGACTAAATCATTGCAGAAGGATAATAATAATAATAATAATAATAATAATAATAATAATAATAATAATAATAATAATAATAATAATAATAATAATAATAATAATAATGAAGCGCCGTAAAACTGCCTCATACGTATACCGGGTCGCAGATGATCGTCACCAAACATGGGAGAATGGGTGGGCATGCTTGAATGCCGTAGCATCACGGGCGCAATGCGGCGCCATTTTTCACGCCCAAACCACAAGGCAGCTACTTTAGCGCGACGTCGCGTTTGTTGAGAAAAAGTTCTCGTAAGATTCGCTAGGTTTGAGCTTTTGGTTCCGTTAGAACTAATGTAGTATTTGTTTGTCGATGAACAAATAACCGAGCAGGCGATCTCCGACTGTCATGACATTTCATGACGTCACGAGAAACTAGCGCGGCATCTTGACCACCACTTCGCTGTTCGGCCGTGTGGCGGCGCTGCAGGCGCGGCCTGGACGAGTCGGACGAGAAGACGGACTCGGACGAGCCTGGCGAGGACGAGTCGTCGCCGGAGTCGGACGACCAGTCGTCCACCATCTCGAGCAGCGAGGGCCTGATGCTCAACGAGACGCTGGGCATCAGCGTCTGCAACAACGCGCTCTTCCACGTGCCCCTGCGCTGGACGTACAGCTGCGGCACGGCCCACGACCGCCGCGACCACCGGCACAACATCAGCTACGCCGTGCCGGCCTCCGACTTCTACTACGTGTTCTTCGCCAGCAACCCGCCGCTGTACGTCACGCCCAACACGATCGTCGCCGACTTCTACCTCGACAGGTGGGCTTGCCTCAACTTTCATGTAGTTCTCAGGCCTCGTACGGCGCTGTAACTTGAGTGCGCAACTGCGAGGCATGAGTGCGAAAGCGTTGGAGTTCTTGCATGCCACGGGGCAGGACGAGCGGCGTTATAGTAGGGCGCTGTGCAATGTAGTACATGCGCATCCACCCCTTCCTTCCTTGCTCGTTCCTCCCTATACCTCCCCTCTTCACCAGTAGCAGCCGCACCAGCGCAGGCCGACTTCTTCCCCTTTCGTGTAAAGAAATTTTTTCTCCGTCTCATGTCGCTTGGAAGTGCGGCATCCTGTCAGCCTCGATTATCGAGGTGGCACAGGCGGACGTTTTACTATATAAAGCGCGAAAGCAGATCCGCACATTCTACACAGTCCAATTGCAGCAAAATGAACCATCAGAGGTCCATAAATATGGAAGTTTCATGATCCGCACAGAGCACCGAGGACACCGCGTACTTCTCTGGGACAATAGAAAAAGGAGAATAACAATAATCAGAAGACATACACGCGAACAGAACAGGCTAATATCCGTTTCGAGGAAATTGTCTCAGCCAACAAGGAGCATATAATGCCAATAATGTGTTGCAGTGGGCAAGTTGGTTCTGTGACATGATGGGACACTGCGCTGCGAAGCAACACTTTCGACACAGACGTAAAGACATTATTTACACACATGAAGCGATGTTGTGGACGAGCTACGCTGCATGCGCGTCCTATAATGGCTTAGCTATTTACGTCCGTTATTTAAGATAGCTTTGCAACGACCTATTCTCTGCTACATCATCCGCCATTGGAAAATTGACATCACAGTGCACTGCTCGTTTTCCTTTACCATGCATGGCGTCGCGGCCTGGAGAACGAGCCTGCGGGTGCACAGACTGCAGGCCGCTGCCCTACGCAGTGGTTTGCTATAGTCAAGCGGCGTGTGGCAAAGCGCCATCTGACACACCGAAGTGAACAGTCCTCTGAAAAAAAAAAAAAAATTGCATCCTATAGAAAGCCTATGGATATTTTCTGTGGAGTCAACGTATTGTCTTTACAGGAAGCCTGTGGGCTCCAGATGTTACACATTTTGTTGGCTAATGTCCGTTATAGATCATGGTAGACCAGTGAAAATAGTTAGAAAAAAATTGAAACAACATAAACATATTATATAACAAGATATATAAGTTTATAAAAAGCCAAGGTTGTCTGCGAGAAGGCTATAGACTTTAGAAGAGCTTCCTGTTTGGCTAGTCGATGTTCTTTATTGACGCATATGCTTATAGTGACGAAAAAAAAAAAACAACTGACAGAACGATAAGACAAGCATCTGCCTTGTCTTCTCTTTCGTTTGTGACTATAAAAACTGCAAACGTTTAAAGACAATCAATAGACCCTCTAAATTCATATTTATGAGGGGTACGCGTTCAGCGTCACCGGAAGCACTTTGTGCGCGCTGGCTTGAGAAATTGCATCTGAAGTTCGGGCGAAGCAGCAGCCATATGACTTACTTTAGCGGAGCAAAAATTACAGCGCAGAGAAGCAGGCTTCTGAGTTCCGAAATATACGTGCTGATTGTTTTAAGCAATGATGTTCTTCAGTTATTTATATATAGTTTCTTCTGACCAAGTTTAACTTATTCACATTTGTATAGGTAGTAACTTTAGTGCTCATATCGCGCATCAGTGGAAATTGCAGCTGGTCAGCGCTGAATGCGTGTACACTTACGGCAGGCATCCCAAGACTCTAGTATTAGTTTCATGACATCGGCCCCAAAATTTTAGACGAAATGAATAGGCATTCCACGAAAAGCACTATGTATTTAGTCGATGACCGCCTTCAGTTCCGCGAATGCGGTACGTTCTCGAAATGTTAATAAAAAAGCCGGTTAGTGAATTTTACTCTTGAAGCAAACTTTGACCAGCGCAAACAAGAGTTTTCTTCGCGCTGGTCAATGTTTGCTTCAAGATCATCAACCAACGAACTCGCACCAGAGTCCTGCTAAGAATTTTAGTCAATTACGGATTATTTTGGCGCTTATCGTGCAATCTTGACCGACACAAATTATCGTTCTCTCCTGAGCGCCGTATTTTTTAGCAGTTGCTGACAGTGGTCGCTGAAACACTTCGCACTCTATGTATAAATATCTCTTGCATCGATGTGTCGTGCACACGTTCGCAGGATGGCGTACAACGTGTCCAGGAGCTACAGTCCGGAGACGCACTCGTGCGTGAACACGACCAACTGCTCGGTGCCTCTGGACTTTCTGTCCAACGAGTACGTCGTGGTGGACATGCAAGGTGAGCCCAGGGGATCCACGCGCCTCAACTGGACCTCTGACGTGCTCACGTCGCGCTGCCTGCCACGCAAGGGCGTCTACTTCGTCTTCTACTTCGTCTTCGGACTCTTCGTCATGATGGCTGCCTTTCAGGGCTGATGGCGGTCGGCAACGGATTATGAACGTGCACATGTGTGAGGAAGCGCGCCAACTGCTGTGTGTTACGGTGACTCGTGATATTCGCGCTCGTGCAATTACACGAGGTTCGCCGGCTGTGTCGGAATCGGCTTTCAACCGCCTCGCAGCACATGTGGCGCGCCAGCAGCAGATGAAGCTAGCCCGTGTGACACGATATGATGAACCCCACAACTGCAGGAGAGTGCTGCAGTACAGTGAGCGGCTCATTTTAATCAGACAGCTGCCGTGATCGCACCTCCACCTCACGGACGTCCTGAAAAAGAAATCGTCGCTTCACCTCATCTTCATCACACGATTCATTCTGCCTGCGCGAGGTTTTTATGATTATATGGCCATTTCTTACGCACGATGTCTCAGGCATGTGAACCGAACGTTACTCAGGCGATGCGTTTGCCAGCAGAGCAGGCGCGCTTCACCGCGACTTCGCAAGATGGCGGAGGTTTCCCTGAAGCGACGAGTGACTTCGTTCATGACGTGGCGACCTCAGCGCCGTAATGGCTGAATAACCAACATTCAGTGCTGAAGGAATCAAACATCGATTTGATGGGCGCTTAGTGAATCGATCATGTGTCGGCATACAAGAGACAATACGGAAGAGAAGAATCTCGCAAGGTGCACTTGCAGAGAGTCTGCGCAAGATGCCGACGATCACTGATAAAAGCCTTCACTTCATAGCACCGTGGTTCGACGATAGCGGATGCCTATCGCAATGACGTCAGTGGCCAGGCATGTCTTGCATACAGTTGATGGGTCCTTCCACCATCCGTGCCAGCGCACTGTCGAGACACTTTGAGACACCTTAAAGCGCCAATTCTGTGCAGCGCCGATTGAAATCTCAGGCGCACTGCCGGTCACAGGGGCTGTGGCGGGCAGTGATGCATTGCACGCACTACCCACGCACCCAGGGGCATGCACCTTGGCTGCACAAGTCATTTGAGAGCCATCTCCGCGCTTTTAGAACGTTCACACCAAAGCAGCCAGCAGAAATAGCATGTTGCAAGCCAAGTGTTATGTATGTACGCACTATATTGATCATCCTGCACGAAATTTACGCGCAGGGTTCACGCACGCACGCAGTCCGGGTACATGCTGGTGGCCTTTGTAAAGAGGCGGCACTGATGACGTTGTCCTGCAACATTGAGCTGCAACACTGAGCTGCAACACTGAGCT
Source organism: Dermacentor silvarum (assembly GCF_013339745.2). Taxonomy (NCBI): domain Eukaryota; kingdom Metazoa; phylum Arthropoda; class Arachnida; order Ixodida; family Ixodidae; genus Dermacentor; species Dermacentor silvarum. The sequence continues at coordinate 250,108,683 of NC_051155.1, forward strand.
GCAACATTGAGCTGCAACATTGAGCAGTGTCACGAAGGAAAGTTCCATGAAGGGAGCTTAAACACTGAGCGCGGCAAAGGCCTTGCGGCTATACTACAGGTGTCCAATCCTGTCAATGTAGTGCGCTGGTATGCACGACATCTCGTGTGCTTTCACGTACAACACAAATTGAACAGGGCAAAACATAGCCGCCATAAGGCGGGCGATAATGTGCATTGATAAGCTCCCGCTGCGATGTACCAGCTAATCATTATCAACGCGGGGCTCTGCTAGGTGTCGTTGTTCTAAGGCTTGTGTATATATATAATAAAAGTCATCGCCTGCTAAACAGTGAGCGAGAAATGTCGGGCATGTGAGGGCAGTCGAGGGTTCCTTTGCCGACTTTCATACTAAAAAATTCTGGGGTTTAAGAAACGCCCTAGAAATGTCCACATGCTACATGATTAGTGTAGGCGAACATTTATACTTAGTCACGGCGGTGGGTGTCTTTATAGCATGTCAAAATGTCTGGATGGCGTTGTACAGATAGCCCGTGTTCTGTGCCGCATCTGGCTGCACACTACGCCTGCGACTTTCACTCACTTTCATTGTTCAGACAACTGGCTAAGCCAATCTGCCTGCATTGAAGATGTGCCAAACATAATGCTATAGGGATTATACGCAACAAATAATTTTAAACGACTCACAATTGAAGCACAACACGCATGTTTATATATCAGACTGTTTCTCTGAAGAAATGCACGCAGCGCTCAGGCGACTGATAAAAGAATATTGGGACCAAGCGGCATCCATCAAGAATAGATTTCGTAAGTAAAAGCGGTATACCTCGTTGTAAGTCCCTGAACCTTAGCACACCGCATCGATTCTGGTGTGATGTCTGAGAGCGTCTATGTACAAGAAATACGCTTGTAATGTACAGTGTACATGGGTATGAAAGAATAAAAACAGAAAAAGACTGAAATATTTTGCTGTTCTTCTTTTGGGGCGAGCCGATATTTTGTCCTTTTTTTGGGGCGAGCCGTGCTTGCAAACTATCGGGTGCGAGGAGTTACAAAGTCGCCATCTATCGGAAGCGCCTCGCTTGCGCAGTATGAGGTGTAACGCGGCACGTTCCTCATAGGTTTGTCTGTCGGCGCTCAACAAAAACACCACGCGGGAGCCCCCCTCCCCCTCTCCCCCTGTCTCTCCTTACCCTTCCCCAGTGCAGGGTAGCAAACTGGATATCTACCTTCCGGTTAACCTCCCTGCCGTTCGCATCTCATTTATATATCTCTCTCGAAACGAGGGAAAATTTCTACTGTCAAAATAATAATTCTGGGCAAATAGAAAGCACAGAATGGTTTGCAGGCGTCATCTCTTTACCGAAAACGTACAGTGACCTCCCACTGCGCGCAGTCGCCGCGATGGAGTCCTCCGAACAGGCTTCTTGCGTGAAAGGTAGGCAATCGCTGAGAGCAAACTATGTGAAATATGTTATTATAATGGGCTGTATAATCAAATGGAGCATAACAGAATGAAGCCTCAAGGCAACGATCCCACAGGTTCGCAGCAACCGACTGCGCGTCTGCATGCATGTCCGCGCACAATTTTTCTCTTACGCTGGGAGCGCGTTTTGGCACCGCGCCGTGAGCTTTAGGCGGGCATCATATGAGCATTTGACAGTACGTAAGCAACCATTGTTGCGTGGACGCTACCGCACAACTGTTCAAAAATAATTTCGCGAAGTGCCGTCGCGACGATTCAATCTTTTTTTTTTTTTTCTTCTTCTAAACTCTTGGACATTTCAATATCATTTCTCATGTTGCGTCGCACTGCACGCTTATCGGTATTCTCAGCGAGCAATTTCTCGCTGCTTCTTTTTCTTAATGCAGTACATAAATTGTTTGGAACTAACAGAAACATGACCATATGTCATGCCTTTTTTTTTAATGTACTTCTTACCGCTCCCTTTCCACACCAGTGAACTTGCCAGTATCTAGCATCAACAAGTTCATAGACAAAAACTTCATGACATTAGCCGGGCAGCGCGCACGGGCGAGCTTCCCAGTGCGCGCTTCCATGCTTCGAACATCGCAGCCCCGACGCCGTAGCAGAAACCTTCCTCGCGGAAGTGCTTGCTGCACACCCGTGTTGTAGCCGATGGCTGCTTGCCGGTTCTAAGTTTTGCGATCCAAGCAGCTTGTCCTGCGGGTACGTGTGGAGGCTGACACCTAGCCCCGTTGCGTACGTTCGGCGGCACTGCGGCACCCAGCAGCAGCCTGCCATGTTGGACGCCTTCAAAGGCAGCCACTACCTATACTATAGTGCTCTCAAGTGTTGTCAAGCAGACGCACGAAGCGGGGAAACCACCCCGCTTAATCAGAACTGGAGCGCAGGTGGAACTTAAAACTTTAGTGGCTTTCGCTTTCAGCTCTCTTCGGCGCTTCCGAAGCAGCCGACGCGACCGCTGTGTCCACGTGATCCCTCATTACACGTCACGCCAGCTTTTCCAGTGGTGGAGCTCACCCCCAATATCTTCGCTGTCACCGAGGAGGTGTATACACACAGCGGAAGCCAAAGGAGCTGTGTTCATCTTTCCCTTCGCATTCTATGCTACTAACTGGAGCTTAGCTTTAAAAGTTTTTAAAGATAAAATGCAGTGGCGATATAGCGGTAAATGCGAGAGAAATGCGTTAGCATTACGTCGCACCACTTTGAGGTCCCGGATGCATGATTTAAACCGCATTCACCACATTGTTCACTCGCCACACGTCCTGCCTCTTCGAGGAGCGAAGTGCAACTGACGGCAGACCACCCCCGTCAGGTGCACTATCATCATCAGCCTGTGTCCACTGCAGGCCTCTCCCAGCCATCTCCAATTACCCCTGCCTTGCGATATCTCGAATATCTCAGCGCAACCTCCGGTTTGCAGATGACATTGTTCTATTCAGCAATAATGGGGACGAATTACAACAAATGATTGAGGACCTTAACCGAGAAAGTGTATTAAATATTAATATGCAGACGACAAAGGTAATCGTCAATAGCCTGGCAAGGGAACAAGAATTCACGATCGCCAGTCAGCCTCTAGAGTCTGTGAAGGAGTACGTTTATGTATGTCAGTTACTCACAGGGGACCCTGATCGTGAGAAGGAAATTTACGGAAGAATAAAATTGTGTTGGAGTGCATATACGGCAGGCATCGCCAAATCCTGACTGGGAGCTTACCACTGTCGTTGAAAAGAAAAGTGTACAATCATTGCACTCTACCGGTGCTAACATATGGGGAAGAAACTTGGAGGTTAACAAAGAAGCTCGAGAACAAGTTAAGGACCGCTCAAAGAGCAATGGAACGAAAACATGTTAGGCCTAACGTTGTGAGACAGGAAGAGAGCGGTGTGGATCAGAGAACGAACGGGGATAGCCGAGATGCTAGTTGACATTAAGCTGAAGAAATGGAGCTGGGCAGACCATGTAATGCGTAGGATGGAGATGGATAACCGGTGAACTATTAGATTTACACAATGGATACCAAGAGAAGGGAACCGCAGTCGAGGACGGCAGAAAACTAGGTGAGGTGATGAAGTTAGGAAATTTGCAGGTGCAAGTTGGAATCAGCACTATATATATATATGTATATATAGTGCTGATTCCAACAGGAACTTGAATTCCACAACTGGAATTCGCAGCCCCTATCTGCTCACCTCATCAAGCTTACCTAATCGCGACTCTCGAGTCAGTCCAAAACCGCGCCGCCCGCTTCATTGTCAGAGATTATCACCGCGACTCTAGCGTGACTAGCATTAAGTCATCTTTATCTCTCTCATCTCTTGCATCGCGAAGAACCATAGCATTGCTTTGTCTGTTTCAGAAAATTGTCCATAGCACGCGCCCGTCCACCCTGCCGCTCACACGTCCATCTTGTACATCTCGGCGTCTGCATAATCATCTCAGTTTCCAGCGTATCTTTGGCCGAACTAATGCTTTCAATTCATCCGCGTTACCACGTGCCATTCAGCATTGGAATAACCTACCAAACGACATAGTTGACATTCTTGACCCTGATTCCTTCAAAGCACGCTTATGCATATTATTTCCATAATTCATCACAAGTAACCTTATTGCGCACCTAAGTAATTGCCTATAGCGCAGTAGTGTAGTTTTTTTTTTTTTTCGTTAACATTGTTCTTTCATCTTCACCTGCTACCAATTGTATAATTTCTTGGTACTCCTCTTTTGCTACTTCACACAGTCGTTTGGTTTCATTTATCGCGTTATTTATATTATTAGATATTTGTTCTTTCATGTTTACCCGCTAACAATGTATAATTTCTTTGTACTCCTTCTTCCTTTTTGCTAATTTCCTGTACCCTCCCCTCACGCAATACTCCTTCGGGAGCCTGTGAGGTAACTGAATAAATAAATAAATAAATATATAACGTCACACACACACACACACACACACACACACACACACACACACACACACACACACACACACACACACACACACACACACACACACACATACATACATACATACATACATACATACATACATACATACATACATACACACATATATATATATATATATATATATATATATATATATATATATATATATATATATATATATATATATCACGAAGGCCGGACCCCGGCCGAACCATTGGAAATAAATCATCGTTTTTTTTCGTACGTGCGTCCTCAACCTCCAAGTTCCTGTTCAACTACCGGATCCCGGCATAACCTCACTTCATATATATACATACCACATGACCGGCTTCCCACATTGGACACACACATGCACATTTTTCCACTTTGACACTCCTAATGCTAATGCATTTAAAATGAAGTTAATTTGAACAACCGAAACATGCAGGTATCCACTAAATAAAGGTAGAGAAGTTGGCGCCACTTAACGTGATGTCAGAAGAAAGTGACGCACGCAGACAAAGATCGCAGTTTTTTAAGGGCAGCAACGGATTGCTGATAGGATCGCTGTCCGATAGACCCTTTTCGCGGAGCAGTTTGCTCTGGAGGAACGAGATGGCGCTTTCGGTGGCGCGCCGTACGTTGCCTCGACTAGCGATCGGTGCACGCATACGAAACCATTGCTGCTTCTGCACTGCTATTGTGCGATCACCTGTCGGAAATGCAAGTGGGTGTTCGCTAACACACTCCATTTATGCTGCAATATGTGGAACGGTAGAGGGAAGGCGTGTGTAGTAGGTGGCTGCAAAAATAGTGACCGGCATATTAAGAAATGGAATGAATCTGTGTATCCACGGACCGCTGCTGTACATAAGCGCAGCCCGTGTTTCCGGCCCTTCGTGATGCACGGCTTTGCTCGAGAATAAAAGGATTCATTCATCCGACACCGTTGTATCGCTAACCTCCAAAGAAAGAACTTCAACCCAGGATGGTCGGCAAGGGTGAGTACCGCTCGTTAAACAATGACAAAGGGAGTAGCGCCGCTTCCTGGCATAGGAAGTTTCTCTCGCTTCATCAATACACATCTATATACCCCAACTCACACGCAAACTTACGCCCGCTCTGTCGCCCACATACCAAGAATAAGCGAATGGGCGCAGCCTTGAATCAATGCGCAGAAGCATGCTGGTGACTACACCAACCATGCAAAAATGCTCGAAGATTAACGTTTCGTGACGGCCCATGAGTATAAGCGAGTGACTAGCGATAGTACAACTTTCCTACAAGCTATTACAAAGTACAGAACATCTACGTTCCAAGTCTGGTGTGCAGCAAGAAGAAATCTATCGCAATTGAGCACGTGCACGCGCGAGCGGTTACGCAGAAATTAAACAGCCAAATAGTGACCGCACCGAGGAACTTTACCGAGTCAGAAACATGACAAGCCGCTGCTTCAGCCAAATAAAGAACGAAGAGAAAAACACACTGATCCTTATTTAATTGATAAGTGGAAAGTTTGGTCAGCTTGGAATACATTTAGCGCCGCTTTCAGTACAAGCACCGTATATGCTTCGCGCGCCGTTTGGATAAGCCGTAATGAGCTCCGAAAGCGCTTGCATGTCCTCTGAAGCAGTAGCGTGTCGTTCATCCAGTCCACGATACCCGCCGAAACAGAGGTTTGCTAAGCCACACCGGCGTCATGCACATCCATTGTAAACACGGAGGCAAGCAATGGACGCGTCACCACGAGATTAAACGTGGCGGCGCCCACGCGGTCGCCGCGAAAGATTGGACGCATTAATTACACCCGTCAGTGAGGGAGCGTCAGACATGCATGAGCACGCTTCTATAGATTTCGCACGTTTTGCTGTTCCGCATATTCACCCACATCTACATCTGATAAGCATTAATTTAGCCGTCAATGTGTAACCGACTAAGCCTTCATGATGACAATATTATTGGTGCGATGTCACGGTCACTTACAGAAGGCAACATGCAGTTTCATTTGCAAATGAAACTGCGTGTTGCCTTCTGTACGTAATTATTCTAATATTTGTTAACACACTAACCGTCCTCACTAAACTTCAGCATGATAAAAAATATCAATTTTTTCACATCTAAGGGCCCTAACTGGAGCTTACTACAAAAGGGGTGCTACGCAAACGAACAAAGCTACTTGTGGCTATATCAAGTGGCTATGAATTTTTTACCATGCATTGCTCCTTTTTTTTCATAAATAAACTTATTAACAAGATTGTATACAAACAGATGACGACTGTGAGGTTAGCCCTTAAAATAAAAACGGAATGCCACCAAGTACGCTTACAAGCCGCAGGTACAAGTCACCGTATCCTTGCCTACAAACACGGCATTGTTTCTCAAGACTCAATAAAAATGTATTTAATGATTTATTATTATTATTTTCAAAGCTGCAAAGACAGGTACGAAAGAGATACACTAGAGAAACAGCCAAACAGAGCGGGCGCAAACTGTGTTCCCCGTGTCGACGGTGCTTGTTTATTCAGAAAGCTTTAGCAGCGTACATAAAACGGCACTCAAATAACCTTGCATTCGTTATATTTTGCGGCTCGCGTAAAACGTCTCCCTGTGCTTTATATTATACTATACGCTACCATGGGCCTGTTTGTGCGCGCTTTGTTCAGACAACGCGGAAAGCGACCGCGGAAAAGGATTTGTCGGGGCTGAACGCGGTTAAACCAAGTTTGTCGAGCGATAGCACGGTTTTGCTTGGTTTGGGAACAGACGACACAGACGATGCTCGGCGACGTCAGCAACTACCGCATCTACAATTTCACCACAAGACAACACACAGACGCTGCTCGGCGCGGCAGCAGCAGTGAGCGAACTGACCTTCATGCTGCGTCTCGCTTCAACGCGAACCAAGCTTCGAAAGCACAGCGCATATATACGAAGCTACCAGCACTCGGCGCACTTTGTACATATCGCAGATCGCTTTGAATATGAGGCACGCGCGACCGCGCACTTTGTCCACGCTTTCAAGATATGGGCGCCCACGCGGCGTACGCAGCTAGCAGCCGCCGGTGGTAGTCCCAGTTTGACCTTGGCTGAGCTTGAAGGTCAGATTTACGGAGCCAGGCGTTTTCTGGGTTTGTACCTCGAGTAGTATAGAGCTATCGCTCTAAAACTGCTGACCATCATGTACAGCCCTACTCACAGGTGAGTAAAACCAAATACCACGATATATCAGAAAAAACTGACAAGTCGCGCAATATGGTTTTAGCACATATATTAGGCGGTCCAGGAAAGTAACAATTACACTCATTAAACTGTAAATGGTATAACATATGGCTAGTTTTTACAGCATGTGCTCCTGTATTCATAGGTCCCGCAGCAAAATATGCGCTACCATTAGTATAAATTGTAGTTATATTCTGCCGATGTAAAAAAGATTTTGTCGTCACTCTCGGCTAGGGTCACGTGAGTACAGCTTATATATATATATATATATATATATATATATATATATATATATATATATATACTTAAGGTAGGAAGCTGTGTAGTTTTATGAGCGTATAGTTTGACATATTCGCAGCGGTGAAAAACTTTGGAACACACAAGATGAACGACACAGGACGGGCGCTGCGCTCTCTGCTTCGGTGTGTTCCCGTTTTTTTTTTTTTTTTTTTTTTTTTTTGCACTTGTCGGTCCCTGGAGTAGGCCATTACATTGCCTGCTTTTCCTTTAAAACGCACATATTCTAATTGCGTATCATACAGTAAAAAAGACAGTCTTGACAAGATGTATGCGAGACTGTGTGCGCGCGCCGAAGTTATTACGCCGGCAATCTGCGGCGTGTCAAAAAGGCGTCACGAGCTTCGCATGCAGTGAAGCCGTGAAGCGACAACCGCAGCCGGCAGCGGCTATATACAACGACTGCTGACGGTGGGTGAAACGGGCCTATTCGGGCGCGTGTAGTACGCGCGGAGCGCCGGGGCCGCTGTCAAACCGAACGTGGCGGTGTCGCTTGGAAATCCTGCGCGAATAATTTCTACACTGACGTCTCGCCGCTCACGTCGAAGAAACATCAAGAAAAGCAAACCCCCTTTCCTCCTTTAGCCATACTCTCAGAAAGGGCTCGATGGCTCAAGGTCACCACGTTAGCGTAAGCTAACGGTGCCCTTGAACTTCACCCGCGATGCCAACGCGCAGTGTCTAGCAAGAGCAGTGCGACCATGCTTGGTGCCGTATGCAAGCCGGAAAGGCGCAGCATGCAGTGACACTCTTCGAACATTATACAAGGTATATGTAAACTGGTAGCATAGCTTCCATAGAAGCCCACATGTCAAGAAAATGGCGGCTCGTTGCAACCGTCGCCATCTACGTATCGGGGGGACAACTAACAGCAAGCAAAAGTGACGTCACAACCGGAAATGGCAGTGACGTAGAGGTTTCAAAAGCAACTTCACTTTTATTCGTCTAGAGTGGTGCAACCAATATACTAGACCAAACAAAACGTATCTTGAATGAATAAAAAGTACAATGGCCAGCACACAGTCGTAATATGCACATATGCGAAAGCTTTGCACATAATCATTCGCCATTCCGTGCGACGCCATGTATTCATATCCAACAATTATCAGGCAAGACAACATTGCCCCACATTATCATTTAGAAACATTTGACTTACTAATTTTGCTTCCCGTCGGACTGTATTACGGATAGTGAACGAACATTGCGCGACGTTTCTTCCCGGAGCCTTCCGCATTTATCGTCACGACGAGACAGCGCGTCGGATGCCACAACGTGAACTTGCACGATAACAAAAAACCTGCACTCACATCTTTCGCCAATGAATGCCGTGCGCTAGGCCACGCAGAACTTGAAGTGCACGCCAAACTTTGAACAAACATGCAAGGAAAAAAAACAAAAAAACAAAAACAAAAAAGAAAAACGGATGAAACCGACGCGTTCAAGTGAGCAACGCCATTCCGCACGACATAATAGCTGGTTTGCGTAGTATTGCCAAGTCTTGCGCCAGAATCACTGGTTGCTAGGGGTCACCAAGAACGAACTAATAAATTGTCAAATAAAAACAAGATTAACATTTGTTGTTTTATTACTGCAAAAATATTTGACACGCAATATTTACTCGTATGACAGTATTCTGATTAAAAGTTTTCGAACATTCTTGTTTCACATAGGTTTCATAGTGTCAGTGTTTGTCCCCCCCTCACCTAGTCGCGCTTCAATCGTGCACCACTAACTGATATCTCTGGCGATAGGTTTTGGCACGCTTTTCGTTCCAAGCTTCGCGACCTATTTAGATTGACCTTGCATTATACGTCCGCTAACTCGGCGTCCAACGGCGCACTGGTCAGGAAGTGTTCCTCCTAACGAACTAGGGTTCTCCAGACGGCAGCACATAACGGGGATAATCTAGAATGCGATGTCGCAAAACTTTCTGCCACTGAGTGCAAAAGCCGCGGCGACGATTCTAGCCCACGCCGACAGCACTTCCAGGAGGCGGAATGCAAAGAAGCGCACGGACATGCTAAGTAGATTCATAGACGCACGCGGCAAACTCCGGGTGACCCAAAATAGACCCGAAGCACCACACTACGATGCTTTCATCTATATAGACGATTTTATATTCTATTCATGGACGCCGCCATCTTGGGCTGTTACACAAACAATTTCTTAGTTTTACGAGAAGCTTTACGAGAAACGCTGAACGCATTTGTACAACTGTTTTCATGCTTGCGAATCGACTGTAGTACCGTAAACTTCGTTGTTAAAGACAGAAAACAGAAGCGTTATCAGCCCAATATTGCGGCACCTAAACGCTTCCGTAAAACGTTGTATAGCCTAGGCGATCTTCTGGACGTCAAGAATCTTCAATTCCGTCAATCCGTCCCCAGATGCCGGAGCCGGTACACGTTGGACGTTGCATAAACGGGAACCATGCTCTCCTTCCATGCTGCGTGCTCTGTTGCGCAACACGGCACCAAAGTGTGGACGCTGCAAATCACCGAAGACGCCAACGGCAACGTGAGCGAGTAAGGCTTGTCACGCGTTATCGTTGTGCGAGCAACTGTGCCCTTTGTCCAATGCCGGAATTGACATTCCGTTATCTTAGGCAACGACGCGCGATATCGGCGCGCCTTGCTAAGAAAGCAAGCATCGCGATAGGTGATCGATCTTTCAACGCTTAAAACAGATTCTTTTTTTTTAATTATCTTAAAGGTGGCCCCAGATATACTCCGGCCTCCGACGCCGGTTGTAGGTGCTGCTCCTGGCGGCACGCCATCTTCTCCCACGACGCCCATTTTCCTTTCTCGTTACAGAGCAAAGAGCCATCCTTTCCAAAACATTTATTGGGTCTAACAGATTTCGTGAAATGAAATCTGCTTGGCCGGTGCGGCTCAATAATAGTTTTTATCCGATTACATTCCACCGCTTATCGACCACGCAATCGATCGATCCCTGTCCTCAATGTCATTCAGTCCGTACGTCCGCGCGCACGCGCGTGTTTCTTCTTTAGCGTTAACATAATTTTTAAAAAATCGCCTGTAGCGCATAACAGTAATGTACTCACTGAGCTGAATTACTAGAAGAGGCGGATATTAGAGTGGAAACCAAAATGTATAACTGACTTACCAAATTTCACTATTCAACTTTCTAATTACCTCAAATCACATATTGCAACTGTAATGAAGCGGACGCGCGTTATTACATAACATACAAATTGGAGCCAGTGATTTCACAAGGCACATCCACTTGGAACGAATTTTGAAACTAGCACTAGTTTTGAGTTACGAGCTGTCAAACTGCAGTAAAAGGCACTGTCGTTTCATATATACTTTTCTAAGACGCCTTTTTATGCGTCTTGTGCATTGCGTGGCAAATTTTGGGAACACATATCTCAGAACTGGTGTCATCCTCAGAATTCGTACTAAGTGGATATGACTTTCGAAGTCACCGGCTCCGATTCTTAAAATACGATATGTGCCGTAAAGTAATTCGTTGAAGAGTTATTTAGCGAAACTTAAAATTTGAAAATTAGCTAGATATGCATTTTGATTTCTCATCCAAATAATGTCCGCCTCTGAGATAAATTTAGCTCAAGTAGAATTATGCTACATGCAACAGTTTAACTAAAAAATATTGACAAATAAATAGAAATAAAAAGAAAGAAAGAGAAAGGAAGAAGCACCTGGTATATGGGAAACGCGGCTATGGCCGGTACTCAAGAGACAAGTTTCCCAAAGCCATATTGACCCTTTTCGCGACGCTCCCGTGGTCGCTGCCATGTTTGATCACGTGGTGACGCGTCCATTGCTTGCCTCAGCCGCCTCCGTTGCCTCCGCGTTTACAATGCAAGCGCGTGACGCCGGCGCGGCGCAGCAAACCTCTGTTTCGACGCGTATCGTAGACGGTGACTGCGTGCACGACACGAAACTTTGGCCACAGCTTTAGAGGACATGTAAGTGCTTTCAGAGCTTATTACGCCTTGTCCGAACGGCGTGAGCAACGTATACGGTGCTTGTACTAAAAGCGGGGCTAGAAATGTATTCCAAGCTGTCCAAACTTTCCGCTTATGAATTAAATCGGGATCAGTGTGCTATGCGTTCTTTATTTGGCAAACATTTTGAACCAGCGGCTATTATATTTCTGACTCAGTAAAGTTCCTCGGTGCGGCCACTATCTGATTGTTTATTTTTAGCGTAATCACTCGCGCGTATGCTCTGCTGCGATAAATTTGTTCTTGCTGTGCACAAAGCTTGGAATTTAAATGTTCTGTACTTTGTGGTAGCCGGTAGCAAAGACGGATTATCGCTAGTCCCTCGCTTACTCTGTGGACAAGTCACGAAACATTCAGCTTCTAGCATTCGTGTCTTGTCGGTGTAGTCGCCGCCACTCATGCTCCGGCACATTGATTCAAGTGTGCGCCTATTCACTCACACGTTGGCGATAGGGTGGGCGTAAGTTTTCGTGCGAGTAAGGGTGGATGTGTGTAGAATGTAGATAAGGTGCGGGAAACTTACAATGCCAGTAAGTGGCACTACTTCATTTTGTAACGAGCGGTACTCATTCCCAAGTGCCGACGTTCCGGAATTGAAGTTCTTTCTTCGGAGGTTAGCTATACAGCGCAGGTGGATGAATTATATTTCTTTATCCTTGAGGAAAGCCGTGCATCGCGAAGGGCCAACAGGCATTCCTTATGCAGCAGCTGCGACACAGGTTGATTCCATTCATTAATAGACAGTTTTAGCAGAGCGCCGCTCACGCTCCGCTCCGCTCAGATTTTACGCTCTGAGATACTGCAGGGAACTGCGTAGATTTCTCATTTGATAAGCGCGTCTTGCCGAGACGCGAGCGATGCGTCATCAACTCGGCTGCAATATGACGAAGAGGCCAAGTAGACACGCTGTCACGCTCCGCTCAATCGGCTTTGTAGCGGAGCGAGGGCTGCGGCCTTCGTTCCGCTGACGGTATGAGCCTTGTGCGCAAGCGCATTAGCGTTCCCGCTAAGTGTTTGTGTGGCATTTGCTAGCATATGCCGGTCTGAGCGGAGCGGACAGCAAGCGCTCAGCTAAAACACTCTAATATGTGAATCACTATTTTTGCAGCGAACTACCGCACACGTCTTCCCTTTATCGTTACACATTTTGCAGTATGAATTGGGCACAGTGCATTAGCGCACACCCAGTTGCATTTTCGACAGCTGATCGCACAGTAGGAGGGTAGGCGCAGTAATGGTTTCGTATTCGTGCGCATTCGCTGAGGCAACGTATGGCGCGCCGCCGAAAGCGCCATCACGTTCCTCTAGAGCAAACTGCTCCGCGAAAAGAGTCAATACTGTGGTCTCACTATGATATGCTCACGGCGCGCACGCTCTGATATCTCGCACGCCGGACGACCACCGCGGGTTCGAGCACTCCGAGCCGAGATGCTTTAAAGTGCCTATATAAGAAAAGTACCGCCATCCTTTGATAAACGCCGCTTCTCTCTCTCCTGTATCTCCGATTGGACGATGATAGCGCGTGCTTTTCACTTCTTTATATTTTCTTTTTTTCCGCCTCCGAGCCATGTTGAAAGTCCTCTGCGCAGCCGCAGTCGCCGCCGGCGGCGGCGGCGGTGGCGGCGGCGCGCGCCCGGCCTGAAAGCTTCAACGTGGGCTTTCTAGGTGCGCCACCATCGACTTGGCTTTCGCAAGCAAAAAGTAAAGAAAAAAGCAAGCGCTTTAGGAGAGGAGGCGGCGGAGGAAAGAGTAGATGGCGGTACTTTTCTTATATAGGTACTTTAACATGCTTACGTGTAGGGCGCCGCGTTCGCGCGTGCACCGCAGTGTGCTGACGCGCCGCTGCGCGCGCACCCGCCCGCCCGTCCCAGCTATTGAATTGAATCTTTATTTCAATGTATCGGGGAAGGTGAGGCCGCACGCGCAGCAATGGAGACCCTAGGCGAGGTTCTCGAGAAGGAACAAACAACATTAAGCTGGGTTTCGATAAAACATAAGTTCAAGCAACACATCCGAATCTAAATCTAATTGCAACACAAAACATGGCCAAACAGTCACCGCACCGCTACAGAGAAAACAAAGAACCCAGCAGAGAGGGAGGCCGCCTATCCTTCGGCCAGCGCCTGTCATCGCGCACCCCACAGCAAAGAAAATGGAAACAGAAAGAAACAGAAGAACAAACGGGGGCATGATCGCAAGGCGCTGCCTCACGACATCGAGACGACGAAAGAGTGCCCGCGCCCGCCGAGGCCGGGACCCCGACGAGCCGAAGTAACCATCGGCCGGCGGCGGACAAAGGGGGGCCGCCGCCGGCAGACAGAAACACGTACGCACCTTCTGACGCCTCGATGTGGTCTTCTCGGGCCCCGTCTTGCGCCCGCGTACCCGGAGCGCACGCAAGCAGGGCCCGAATCCCGCCATAAGTCGGGCAATGGGGGAAGCCCGTTGACCTTGACGTGGGCGGGATGACAGCCGAGTGAGTGTTTTATGAACCGCTACCACCCCGGGGTGTCCAGGCAGAGAGGCGAGGGACATGGAGCTCTCGGTAACGCAACGCAATGAAACGGCGTCGCACAACCACTGCGAGCGCCCGAAACCCCACAATATCTAAGAAGAATCATCGAACATGCATGGAAGAAGCCTTACCGAATCGTGACCAACGCATCTGTGTGTCGAACATACGACATTATACGCTCAAAGGATGCAACCGTAGCCACTGTGCCACCCGGTGGCGCGTCTATCACACAACAGCCGGTCGAGCAGTCAACCGTTTTTCGCCGCCTTTCTTGTGCACCGCGGGCACCGTTTTGCTGAAGCTTTAGGGAATAAACGATGTGCTTGTCTTACTATGCATGCAGACCTTATCGCTTTGACTAAAGATGCGCCAGCCCAACCTACTTTCGTGCCACGTGTTGAGCTTCCATAAAAGAGAATCAATAAAACACTATAGGCTACTCCACGCAGTGGTAAACCCGTCAGACGGTCGTGAACTATTGTGAAGCCTCTTTATTCTAGGATTATATCAAGTATGAATGAAAAGAAGGAGTATTTGTCTGATTCGTGAGAGACGCATACGATAACTTTCCGCTATCTCAAATAAAACAGTTGACTGGCATTACTGAACAGTCATCGTAACGCTTAATCGCTGGCCTCTGAGCTAACAACCCCGGTCGTAAGACGAAATAATGCCAAGAAAACATCTTGAGCAACGTCTTGTGAAACTTACTTGAGTATGCACTACGGCTTTCTTAATGCACCTGTCTAAACCCGGCATGTCCATTTAGGCTCATTGACAGTGGAAGGACGCACTTTATTAAGAGTGCGTTTTCCTGAATTAAGACTCCTGCATCCAGCGCCGTTTTCACGAACCTAAGTTGAGCATATGGAAAACAAATGGGATTACTCGAATGTAACGTCCAAACTGCGCAATTGCACGCTGCGAAAGGCTAGCGAGAAGGACGCACGAAGTGCAAAAGCCAGCGCATATAACGTTTCAAATGCAGTAAAACACGAAGATGCCACGCCCACTGGTGGAAGACGAACACGCATGCGTCAAGAATTCCTGATACCCACTGTCATCGGCAGGTGAATTGCATAATGCTATGCAGCCTGCCAGTACATCTTTTTCTTTATAGCGGTGTCATGCTTTGAAAAGCATTTCGAAGCCGAAGGAAAGAAGACCGCGTGACCTTGCGCACACAGCGTACAGCTCGCTGCACGTGGCTGTTTTCCTTTCGGTCCACTGGGTAGACAGCCGAAGGAAGAATCTGAAAACCTTGGGCGCGTCACGATCCCGTCCTGGCTCAGAGTGAACCAATGCAGCCTCGTCGCCGCAGCTCCGACAACGCAGAGGACTAGGTCCACACATCGTCCCTTCTTCCAAAAGCAGGCCGAAGGACACCGAGGGAAGTGCCGGCTTGTTCGTCTAGCTTCAGCTGCCCCTGTCCGAGCACTAGCACCTGGGCTGTTCGTTTGGACCACGTCAGTGAGAAGCAGTGGGCACCTCCTGGGTGTACGGCACGCTCAAAGGCAACCCTGTGTCGTGCACAGCAAGGTGCGGCTTCGTCGCCGATGCAATGCAGGTCATGAGCGGAGAGAGCTATGGCGTTTTCGCTGAAGAAGCTGCTGCTGGCCTGCTTCCTGGTCACGTGCGGCGTGGCGCTGCTCAGCACGCCGTTGCTCCTGCGCTTCTCGGTGTACTCGGAGCGGACGCTGCCCATGGGATACCAGGACGTGATCCCGCTGCACAAGCACAGCTCGACCTTATGGTGCGAGAACATGACGACCATGTCGTCGCAAACGTTCAATGCCTACCTCTACGACGGCGCCGAGCCCAACGTCACGGAGCACTCCGTGCAGGTCAGTCTCCTCTTGCGGTTATATGCGTAGCCTCTCGAACGCCACTACTGCGCGACAAGTCTGTTCGGGGATTTACGTTCGTTAGCTGTTTAGTATACTATTGCGCAAATTCTTTCTTAAAGCGAAGCTTTATATGGCTAGGTGAAATCGCCTGTGTACAGAAAAATATCGGCATTAGCTCGAGCGTCGTCTTCTTCCGTGCACAGCTGGCTCGTTGCCCCCCCCCCCCCCCCCCCCCCCCGGGTTGAGCTCGTGCTCGGCACGCGCTCGTGCCAGTGCTACATCGTTCGTCGTCGTCGTCTTCTTCCACAGCTGGCTGCGCTAGCTGCTGCGCATCATTCCAGTGTAGAATTTCACTTCTCTTCTGTCGTCGTAATGAGGAGGCCGCGTTTACGGGGGTATGAGCCATTGCCTAAGGAGATGTGAGCCATTCATTGTCTAAACGGACAGATCTAACTTTGAAGCAATTTAATTTCGAAGAATCGCAAGCGGCAATGGCGGGCGAATGCTGCTAACCAGGCCGCCGAGCAAACTCTAGACAGCGAACGCAAGCGACAACGGCGGACTGCGGGCATACAACAGTCAGTGACGGCGTTCTCTCCGTCGCAGCCGAATGTGTGTGCAACCTCATAATTGAGATATACTTTAATGAGCCTCGGGGTTACCCTAGTGATAAACACCGGGGCCGCACGCTTCAGCTTCGGTGGTTATAACCATATTCACGGAGCGGATGGGCCAACGAATTTTTATTAAATCCACTCTCTCGAGCAGTCATGTTCACTCAAATGCCATGCTTTCGTGAACTATACAAATTAGGCTATTTTTTTTAATGAAGCCTAAGCTTCATCGGCAGCTGTATTATTAGAACTATTGCAGAGCAAATTTCCAGCCTCAGGTGAGAAGGCGCCGAAAGCGCAGCGCCATGCAAAGGCTGAAATCTATATTTGTAAGATTATTCCAACATTCTAGCTTCACAATTAAGTATTGCGTTATACTGTGACGAACATAAGTAGCATATCCTTGTATGTACAGGCCAGCGCAACCGCTAATCAAAACGTGACTTTCCCAAGTCAGCGTTCCATGTGTCACACAAGTAAACAGCCATGCTATATCTTCTGAGAGAGAGCATCCATATTACTCTGCATGCATGTTATATACAGCTCGGCGGTGAACAAAGGGGCTGGAACATGCGTTATCAGATGTGACGATGCTTCGGACGTGCGATATAATTCACTGCAGCACAGAATACCACGGCAACCATTGGTACTGAAATGAGGTTTATTGGAACAACTGGCGTAGATGTAGATCCTTCGGATGTACTGGCACGGAACGGGCGGCTAAACAGTTACGTCGGGCAGCGCTCTGAACCGTAACTTCGGCGTCGTCTTTCGCGGAGCGATCACGATGCTGCTGCTGTTGGTGGTGTGCATCATCTTCGGAGCATGTTGTACGTCTTCTTCATCACAATCACCCCCGGGAGAAAAAGGAGCCATCCTGGCGACTCAAACAGTAGTGACCCCGAGCGGCTCACGGTAAAGCTTAAGGCGATCGACGTGAACAATGTCACGTCCACGAGTACGACGGCGGAGGTCAGAGGGGGGTGTCAGTGGTTCGATGAGGTAATTCACCGTAGACGTGCGCTGGACAGTACGACAAGGTCCATCGAAGCGGGGAAGAAGTTTTGAAGAGAGGCCAGGAGCATTCGCAGGTACTGACATCCAGACGAGGTCGCCGGGAGAGAAGACAGGTTGCACACAGTGAGCGTCATGGAGCCTTTTCTGGCGCTGTTGCTCAGCGGTGAAGTGGCGCGCTAACTTGCGACACTCCTCGGCATGACGTGCTGCAGTCGAAACGGGCACACACTCAGAAGGATCGGGCTGGTAGGGTAGCAGGGTGTCCACGGTGTGGGATGGGTGACGGCCGTAGAGCAAAAAGCAGGGTGAAAAGCCAGTGGTAGTCTTGGTTGCAGTGCTGCAGGCGAACGTAACAAATGGTAGAATAAGGTGCCAATCTGTGTCGTCAGATGCGACGTACATGGCCAGCATGTCACCCAGGGTCCGGTTGAAACGTTCGGTGGGGACCACTATGAATAACGTGGCACTGAGCCCGAAGAGCTTCGACAACCTATGACAAAAAGACGCGCCCTCTGTCGCTGAGAAGTTAACGAGGTGGGCCGTGACGGAGGATGAAACAGCGGAGCAGGAAGGAGGCGACGTCACGTGCGTGGCGGCAGGTAGTGCCGCAGTTTCCGCATATCGCGTAACATGGTCGACGGCGACGATGATCCAGCGGTTACCGGCGGGTGTCATAGGAAGCGGACCATAACGATCAATGTCCACTCGATCAAACGGCCGGACGGGACAGAGGGGCTGCAAAGCTCCAGCTGAACCGCAAGGCGCAGATTTCCGACCTTGGCAATCCGTACATGAGCGAACGAATTTGCGGACGTATGTAAACATTCCTCGCCAGTAGTAGCGCTGACGAAGTCGTTCATATGTTTTGAAGACTCCAGCGTGGGCGCACTGCGGGTCAACGTGAAAGTATGCGCAGATAGTGGACCGCAGGCTGCGCGGTATGACGAGTAGCCGTTTGCGGCCGTCAGACACGTAGTTGCGTCGGTGCAGAAGGTCGTCGCGAATGGTGAAGTGAACAGCTTGGCGGCGGAGTGCGCGAGAGGCTGGCAGCGTGGGCGTGTGGGAAAGTAAGTCGAGGAGGGCCGCTATCCAGGGGTCGTGGCGCTGCTCTGAAGCAATTCTGTCGATGGTGAGAGGCGAGACGACGGGTGTGAGTGTTGGCAGGCAACTAAGGTCGGTATGCAGAGGAGACCGTGACAGAGCATCAGCATCCGAGTGCTTGCGGTCAGAGCGGTAGACGACGTTGATGTCGAACTCTTGAAGTCGGAGAGCCCATCGGGCAAGGCGGCCACATGAGTCTTTCAAATTTGATAGCCAACAAAGGGCGTGGTGATCTGTGACGATGTGAAACGGGCGGCCGTACAAGTAAGGGCGGAACTTGCTAAGGGCCCGAACGATGGCTAAGCATTATTTTTCAGTCACAGTATAGTTGGTCTCCGCTTTGGTGAGGGTACGGCTGGCATAAGCAACGTTTTCATGATGCCCGGGTTTTCGTTGTGCTAGGACGGCGCCGAGACCTATTCCGCTGGCGTCTGTGTGTACCTCCGACGAAGCTGCAGGATCGAAGTGACGCAGAATAGGAGGCGAAGCGAGAAGACGCCGTAAAGTAGTGAACGCCTCGTCGCAGGCTGGAGACCATGATGACAGGTCGCCGGAGCTACTCAGCTGTGTCAGAGGGCGTATTATAGACGCGAAGTTGCGAATAAAACGTCGAAAGTACGAACATAAGCCGACGAAACTGCGAAGTTCTTTGAGATTTGTCGGTCTGGGAAAGTCGGTAACGGCACGTAATTTCGCGGGATCAGGTTGGACGCCGTGCTTAGACACGACGTGGCCAAGAATGGGTAACTTTCGAGCGCCAAAGTGGCATTTTTTTAGATTAAGTTGGAGCCCAGCATTGGTAAGGCACGTCAGAACGCACCTGGGCCGGTGAAGATGTGTCGTAAAATCCGGAGCGAAGACAATATCGTCGGTAACACAGACATGTTTGCCATTTCAAGCCACGCAAAACAGTGTTCATCATTCGCTCGAACGTTGCGGGGGCATTACAGAGGCCGAAAGGCATCACGTTGAACTCGTAAAGTCTATCAGGGGTAACAAATGCAGTTTGTCAGCGGCGGCCATGGGAACCTGCCAATACCCTGAGCGCAAGTCGAGTGAAGATAAGAATTCAGACCCCTGTAAACAGTCAAGGGCATCATCCATTCTCGGTAGAGGGTACACGTCTTTGCGGGTGATCTTATTTAGGCGGCGAAAGTCAACACAGAAGCGGATAGAGTCATCCTTCTTAACGAGAAGGACCGGCGAGGCCCACGGACTGTGAGAGGGCAGAACAATGTGGCGGCGAAGGGTGTCGTCGACATGCTCACTAATCACACGGCGCTCCGTAGGAGAGACACGGTATGGTCGTTGCCGTAGTGGTGAATGGGAGCCCGTGTCGATGTGGTGCGGGACAATTGACGTGCGTCCAAAGGCG